>NC_136801.1:11782288-11920691 GCF_951216825.1 Electrona antarctica | reverse complement strand
TTTCAGGAGAAGCTGCACACGTTTGACAGATACGTTTTACTTCCCCGTCCACATGCACACCTCTGCCACCTCTCTCACACTCACACCCAACACTCAGCAAAGTAATGAGCTCCAAAGCCCTCGGAGTCACAGCCTCGCAGCAGTAGTAGAAAAAGTACTTTTTTAACTTAAGCAAAAGTATCCTGAGGGAGTTCAACAAACCATGTGCAACCCAGATTCGGCACAAACAAGGGACTAAATTAATTTCGCTCCTATGCCACCAAAATGTGGAACGCCCTACCAACAGTCATTAAGCCATGCGAATCCCTTGACTCCTTCAAAACTGCTCTCAAAGGGCACCTACGGACGGCTGCAATTCGAAACTGGCCCCCGTAAAATCTGAATCCCCCACCCACCCCTTTTCCCCCTCACTGTATATGTTTCTTTTCCCTTTTTACCTCCTCTATGATGATTTCCTGTTTTGACTATATAGTTGTGTATATTCGTACGTCTCTAAATGTTTTGATGAATTGAAAATGGTGGGCCCTATTGTAAACAAGTGTAATGCTTTATGGTGTCGTCCACTCACAGTTAACAATTTTTGTATTGAGTTGTACACTTGAAATCATCATCATCATCATCATCATCATACTATAATCATCATCATCATACTATCATCATCATCATCATCATAATACTATAATTCTGACAATGTCTGTCTGTCTGTCTGTGTGTCACTGTGACTGCCATAGCTCCTCACCGTCTGCACCAATCACTCCCACTTTTCACACAGGCATTGACCATAATATGGAGGTCTTAACAAAGCCCTTTTTCCAATTATAAATTAATAATGAATTTATTAGTGAATTAAAAATGCGAAAACGCACCCAGGGCGCAGTACCCCCCACGGCCACAAGGGGGGGGGGGCAATATCTCACAACGGTAAGGGCTAGTGTACTGTAATTCTGCAGACTGTTAATCAATCAATCAGTCAATACATACTGCAATGGAAATGCTCTGTTAAGGTCTGGTAAAGGTCCAGTAAATTGACTTGAGTAAAAGTACAAAGGTGAATCAAATATACTAGTACAAAAATGTACAAGCTCACATCATGTCGCACTACGATGCATTGTGAGCTGTAGATCTGCCATTTTCAAATAGTCTAAGAATGAATATATATATATATGACTGAAGTGGTTAGTGCATGTTTTGTAATAATAATCAAAATCAACAAAGTAACTACTAACTAAAGTTTTCAAATAATCTTAGTGGAGTAAAAAGTTAATGATTTGCCTCTGCGATGTAGTAGAGACTAGAAGTACTGAAATTATTGAAAAATGTAAATAGTCCCGTAAAGTAAAGGTTCCTCAAAAATGTACTGAGGTACATACAGTACAGTACTTGAGTAAATGTATTTTATTACCACCACTGCTCTCCACATCAAGCGTACACCTGGTCTCTACGATCGCATTCTCTCTCTCTCTCTCTCTCTCTCTCTCTCTCTCTCTCTCTCTCTTCGCGTCAGAGAGACAATCGTCAGGGAAAGGCCAAACCTGCACCTCTTGACAGGCTCGACCGGTGACTCAGCTCTCAAAGTTGGAGGGGGAAGAAGAACTCTAATTACCCTATTAAGCCTCTGAGAGAGAGAGGGGGGACATTGCACCAGACTTTGGCCAAGAAATTGCTGAAGAATAAGTGTTATATTACTTTCTCAGTTACAGCCATCTTCCGCGTGCGACTGACATTTTCCTGATATTCCATATTAAAACTGATCTTTGGGGTAGCTATAGTTGAGAAATCTGATTATGCTGTGGAGGGCTCATACAGTTACAACAATCACTTTAGGGATGGCGACGATATGAAAAGTACTTTTCATGTAGTTTTAAATTATTGTGGCAAAAATAATAATCGAAATATGCTTAAAACGTAATGTGCCACTTTGGTTTAACCACTTGAACCCCCAGTATCCCTATTCTGGGGCAAACGTTTGCCAACAATTTGCATCTACAAGCTCACAATGCGCTATTTTTGTCTAATCAATTTGTGTAGAGTGAAATAAGATACAGCTGCCAAAAGGGTATTTAGTCGGTTCTTGAATGTACTTCCAGTACAGTGAATATCCTAAACTATCTTGCTTGACATAGCAATAACCTATTGAGTCAATTGAACATCCATATTGCAGCTCTTTGAGGTAAAATAATTAAAAAGTGATCACCTCAGATTTCTTTTCAGTAGTTTTTCATTCTTCTAGGGTTAAATTTCCATCATAGATATGTTCATATCTAACTAATAGCAGTTTATAGCAAAAGTGTTATGTATAACAGCGGTTCTCAAAGTGGAGGTGAGCCCAGGGACCCTTAGGAACAGGGTTCCTTGGGGGGTTCCAAATGGACCATGAGTCATGACAGTTCTGTAACTCTGAGTGTGCGCAAATGGACGGTTCAATTTCACTTAAACAGGGGTCCATTTGGTTCCATTTGTTGGATGGGGCTACTTGAAATCAAATTAAAAGGTTTGAGAACGTTAAAGGTTACTTTAGTAACCACGGTTGTATATATAAATTGAACGAAATACCTTTCGTTTATGGGTAGGTTTCCTTCAAAACCTAGCTGCAGAACATTATTTTATGTACTCCCAGGACAGAAAATTCTAGAATTTTCGCTGTCCTGGGCTCTAAGGGTGACGTAGGAAGCCACGCCTATCCCGTATAGATACCTGCGTGGCTACGTCAGCCCTCATTCGGAACTTTTCTTCTGCTTTAGAGAACAGAAGGGCGTTCCACGAAAGGTATTTCGTTCAATTTATATATACAACCGTGGTTACTAAAGTAACCTTTAACGTTGTATTATATAGAAATTTCACGAAATACCTTTCGTTTATGGGACTTTATGAACTCCCGTGACCTGAACTTCCAGTGGGTCCCAGGTAAACCTTTTGGGAGGGGCTCGGACCCTTTTGGGTCCAGAACCTAGTCCTTGTGGAGAGCAGGAGGCAGCGCTATGCTGCCCTGATGCCTTACTGAGCAGCGGCCCCCAAGACCGCGTGCGCTAGCGAAGGCGCTGCCACATCTAGGTTATAGTATGTGGCGAAAGTCGAGGGTGTAGACCAGCTTGCTGCTGTGCAGACTTCCTGAATGGAGACACCCTTGTAGAGTGCCCAGGAAGCTGCCACACCTCTTGTGGAGTGGGCCCTCAGGGCTTGAGGGGAATCCACGCCTTGGCTAGTGTAGGCCAGACGGATGGCTTCCACTATCCAGTTAGAGATAGTGACCTTCGTGACGGGCTTTCCTTTGGTCCTGGCACCCCAGGACACAAAGAGTTGGCTTCCTTGTCTGAAGGGAGCCAGTCTATCCGCGTATATGCGTAAAGCTCTGACTGGGCAGAGGCAATTAAGCCTGCTGTCTTCGTCAGAGGAGAACGGCGGGGGATGGAAAGCCTGTAGGTTCACTGGCACACACACTGAGAGAGCATTTTTGGGAATGAAGGCGGGGTTTGCCTTTAGGGTGACCTTGGTCGACCCCTCATCGAACCTCATGCAGTCTGGAGAGATCGAGAGCGCATGTAGGTCGCTGACCCTTTTTGCTGTCGTGAGTGCGATCAGGAGAGCCACCTTCAGGGTTAGGAGCTTGAGGCTCACGGTTTGTAGTGGTTCAAAGGGTGCTGTAGCCAGCGCCTTTAGAACCAGGGACAAATCCCACGAGGGAACGAGGGATCTGCATGTCCTATGTTCCCTGCGTTCCCTTCATGAATTGTTTTACCAGCGGGTGCTTCCACACCGTCTGGTTATCAAAGCCTGGGTGGCAGGCAGAGATTGCCGCCAAATGGACCTTGACTGAGGAGAGGCCTAGACCGTTGTCTAGGAGCTCCTGCAGGAATGACAGGACGTCGATCACTGAGGCCTGGTAGGGGACTGTTTGGTCTGGTCTTCGTGAGCACCAATGCTCGAAGACGCGCCAGGCTGTGTCGTAACGGTCCCTTGTTGACTGGGCTCTGCCTTTCTGAATCGTTTCGATTACGTTCGGAGGTAGACCCACGGCAGTCAACATCACCCTTTGACGGGCCAGACCCATAGGTCTAGGTCCTGGGGGTGAGGGTGGAAGATCTCCCCCCTCGCTTGAGAGAGGAGATCCGCTCGAAGGGGAATTCTCCACGGCTGGTCGTAGAGGAGAGGGGTTATTTCCGACCTCCAGACCCCCCACGACGGGGCTATTAGGAGCACCTTCAGACCCTGAGTCCTCACTCTGTCCAGAGTGGGGCTGATGAGGGATAGCGGGGGAAAGGCGTAGAGAAGGGTTTTGGGCCATTGGTGTGACAGAGCGTCTAGCCCCAACGTTGATGGTCCCCTGATTGCGAAGAAGAGGGGACACTTCGTGTTCTCCTCTGTGGCAAAGAGATCCACCTTGGATTTCCCAAACCTGCTCCAGACCTGGGCCACTGCATGAGGGTGTAGTGACCAGTCTGAGTAGCGGAGAGGTCCTCTGGACAGCAGGTCTGCCCCTGTGTTCAGAAGACCTGGGACGTGACACGCTACTATTGAGAGGACGCGTGTGTTGCACCACAGGATCAGTTTCTGAGCCAGTTGATGAAGACGAGGGGACCTGAGTCCACCTTGTCTGTTGATGTAGCACATGGCCGTGGTGTTGTCTGTCCTGACTAGGACATGGCAACCCAGGATGCGCTGCTCGAAGTGTTTCAGGGCGAGGAAGACTGCCATGAGCTCTAAGTAATTTATGTGAAGGGCACGTAGTGGCCCCAACCATAAACCTCTGGCTGTGAGTCCTTCCATCGTGGCTCCCCAGCCTGTCATGCTGGCGTCTGTAGTGATGACTTTCCTGATCAGAGGCTTTCCCATGGGGACGCCCTCTGAGAGGGTTTTCCTGTCTGACCACCATTGAAGGGCTAGTATGCATTGTGATGTTACTGTTACCTTCTGGTGCCGACGGTGCATTGGTACATGTAGAGAGCCTATCCATCGTTGGAAAGGTCTCATATGTAGCCTTGCTAGGCGGATTAAATAGACCGCAGAGGCCATTAACCCCGCCATCCGGAGGCATGCATGAAAAGGAATCGAGCGTCCCCTTTTGAATGACGCCACGCACTGCAGTGTTGCGTCTATTCTCTCTTGGCTCAGGCGGGCCGTGTAAGAGATTGAGTTCAGTGTTATGCCTATAAAGTCTATTGACTGTGTTGGCATAAGCATGCTCTTCTCGTGGTTTATTATAAACCCAAGCGAGTCGAGGTGGCTGAGCACACGATGTGTGTGCGACAGTGCTTCTCGTGGAGAGTCTGCAAGTAGGATCCAGTCGTCTACGTATGTAGCGAGACGGATCCCTTGCTGTCGGAGCGGAGCGATAGCTGCCGCGGTGCACTTTATGAAGACTCTGGGACTCAGTGACATTCCGAAGGGAAGGACTGTGTACTCGTACACTTTTCCTCTGAACCCGAAGCGCAGAAATTTTCTGTGCGGCGGGTAAATCGGAATGTGGAAATATGCGTCCTGCAGGTCTATTGACGTAAACCAGTCCCCTTCGCGAATTAGGCGTAGGAGGACTGGTGGAGTAAGCATTTTGAATCGCAGCTTTTTTAAGTGACGATTCAATGCCCTCAGGTCTAGAATGGGACGGAGTCCGCCCCCCTTTTTCTTTACCAAGAAATAGCGGGAGTAAAAACCGTTCATTGATTGGTCGAGGGCCACCTCTGTGATGGCGCCTTTCTGCATTAATGAGTTGATTTCCTCTTGCAGAATGGCGGCCTTTTGCCCGCTCGCTTCTGAGAAAATAATTTTCCTGGAAGTGGGCGGTTTCGAGGCGAACTGTAGCCTGTATCCTGTCTGAATTGTACGGATTATCCACGGGGAAGCCCCGGATATCCGCCATTGTGACAGATGACGTGACAAAGGGTTCCCTGTGCTTGTCAGCGTGGTGCATGGCCTGCCTAGGGGAAGACTTACTTTGTGTGAAATGTCTCCCTCTAGTGAATTTTTTCGGTATTGAGTTTGGAAAAAATTGGCGTGGAGTTCTTGGCCTGTGACAGCTAAAGCTGTCACAGTGTGGGTTATCTTTCCCACTGGGCCTATGCCCTTCAGAGTTGGTTTTATTGTTTTTTGTGTTTTTTGTTTTTTTGTTTTCTTTATTGAACAACGTGGAAAAACATACACATGTGAATTGCACATAACAATTTTCGGGGTCTGTACAACGGTGCTCACAGCACTGTGTACAGGCCCCCTTAAGCGCTTCAGCGCAGGCTCTGAGGTGAGATCTGTGATCCCCACCTCTGGCCTTGAACTCTGAGTGTGGTGGGGAAGATGACCCGGCCCGGGCAGGTCATTTGCGCTTCCCCTGGCCTCGGCCTCTGGGAGCGCTCCTGGCCTTGTAGGGCGGCGGAGAGGTGCGGCGGTCTGCTCTGCCTCGGCCTGCAGGCTGTCGCTGTCTATCTCCGCTCCGGTCCTGGGACCTGGGTTTGTCATCGGTCTTGGCCTTCCAGGGTGCCTTCTTAGCCTTGGGGCGGCCTACCGGGGCGGCCTGGTTGGCCAGCGGTTCGAGCGCCTTCATCGTCTTGGTGGAGGACTCGAGCTGTTGGATGGTCTCTGACATCTTGGCCAGAGCGTCCTTAAACATACTGTCTGGGTGGATATTTCCAGCCACAAACTCTTTCTTTGTCTCCAGGGAGATGGCGCTGGTCTGATCGACCCAACGCCATCTCTCCTGGAGGATGGAACATGCCATTGCCTTGGCGTTGTGGAGAGTGGAGTCCCTCTGGAGGGTGGCCATCTCGTGATTCAGGCGGCGTAACTCGGCCAGGTCTTCTGGCAGTTCCGCTAGCTGGACTTTAATGGACTTCTGTCCCATCTCAATGAGGAGGCTCTTCATGGAACCCTGGAGAAGTGCTCCTGCATTGAGGGCCTTCGCCACGAATGACATGTGTGCATACTGCCACTTGTTCAGTTTTGAGGCTTCCCTCACGCTGCTGGACAGGAGCTGCGGTTCCTTTACGTGGTGATCCACTCTAGGAGCTGCAGGGTTGGCCAGGTAGGCCGCTATAGCCTTGTCCATAGCTGGCATGAAGTCTATGGCGAGGGTTTGTTTATCTGGTATGTCGTTGGGCCCCTTGGCGCTGGCCTTGGGAAAATCCACCTTCAGGAGGGGTTCGTCCCAGGCGTGCATCATGGCCTCCTCGAAGCCCTGTGCCATAGGGAGCTTCTGTCTTCTAGGTGCAGGGGGGGGGGCGGACTCATCAGTCCTGCCTTCCCATGGTAGTACCTTGACAGTTGACTTAGGCCATGTGTGGTTACAACGTGCACTAGCCTTCCTGTATATCTCGTAAATATTGGAGTCATCCATGGGGGGTACAGGAGGCGGGGGGACAGGAGCCCTGGCTTGCTGGTGCTCCTGTATGTCCATGGCATCCAGGTCGTCGAAGGGGCGACGAGTGGTGCTGACGTAGTCCCCGGGGGAGAGGTCATCATGGCCATCTCGCTCGTCCGCGTAGGCCTCGTCCAGGACGTGGTAGTCCTGGAGTTGCTCCTGGAAGGAAGGGAGCTCGTCATCACGAAGCTCCCCTTCCTCCCTGGTAGTCCAATGCTCCCCACCGGGAGACATTGCGCGGTCTGGGGAAGGGTCCAGGCGGTCCACCATATAGCTGGGTGCAACGGCAGGCTGTCTGCGTCTAGCTGTATGTCTGGGCGGGCACTCAATGGTGGCCTGCACGACGTGTTGTCGAGCACGTGGAGCTGGGGAAGAGCGGCGCGGTGCGAAGGTATCCCTTGGCCTCGCGCCATGAGCCTCGTAATCAGTGGCCTCGTGAGCCCTGGTTGCAGAGGCTGAAGTAGCGTACCTGTCTCGGCTAGCGCCGGCAGGTGCTGCTCTTGAAGAAGAGGCTCCGGTTGGGGCTCTGTTGCCCGAGTAGTCGAGCCTCTGTCTCGGGGTAGCTCGTTGTCCCTCTCCGGTGGTGACGCGGGGCCAAAGCCCCTTTGGCGGGACTTGTATGCGAGCTCGTCGCGGGGGAGGAGTGGGGCTCCTCTCTCGGAGTCCGTGGGCGGCAAAGTTGTCATAATACCTTTGGACACGTCCGAGCCTGTTGTTTAGGACGTCGTCGTCCATTTTCTCACAATGGAGGCAAACGGGACCGATTTCCTCCATGGACTCACGGGTGTGGGTGAGGCCGAGACAATACATGCACTCGTCATGCCCGTCTTTGCCCGACATCGTGTTCCCGCATCCCCAGGTGGAGCACGTCTTTTGTTTGGGGCCTTCTTGACAGTCGGCGGGCACCGGCTGTCCTCGATGGCGTCTTTCCCCGGGCTGGGTCTCCCTCGTCAGCGACATGGTTGCTTGTAGAGAGAGGAGTCCGAGTGCTTAACAGCCACAGGTTTATCTTCCTCGTGGCGTGTAATAGTAGACCACAGGCGTATCTGCCTAGTAGCGCTAAGCTAACTATGGATAGCTTTAAGCTAACAAACGCTAGCTTTAGCGAGAGAGAAAAAGAGGCGCGAGCTGTTTTTTCGACAAGCTAGCGTAGCAACAAGTTGCCTAGAACTCACTTGTGTCGAAGTTCGGCTTTTTTTCTCGAGAAGTATCCTTCTGTTTGCTTCGAGAGTGTGCCAGAGATCTCACGGTCCTAAAGAATTAATCTCTCGGCCGAGTTTGCGAGATATATTACCCTGCACACACTGGAATGTTAAAGTTCGTTCTCGCAGCTTAGCAGAAGAAAAGTTGAATGAGGGCTGACGTAGCCACGCAGGTATCTATACGGGATAGGCGTGGCTTCCTACGTCACCCTTAGAGCCCAGGACAGCGAAAATTCTAGAATTTTCTGTCCTGGGAGTACATAAAATAATGTTCTGCAGCTAGGTTTTGAAGGAAACCTACCCATAAACGAAAGGTATTTCGTGAAATTTCTATATAATACAACCACTGATGTATGTAGAGCAGTGGTTCTCAACATTTTCAGGCTCTGACCTTCCAAAATAATCATATTTTGAACTGGGGATAATGTAATAACTGCTCATAATGTAATAAGGGCTCATAATGTAATAATTTAAATGTAAATAAGGTAGGCAGTCATGTAGGTAGGAAGGTGCGAGACCATTGAGAGCTTTATAAACAAGTAAAATATTTAGTAAAAACAACCGGAAGCCAATGCAGTGAAGCTAAAACTGGAGTAATATGTTGTAATCTATCAGTTGATTTCTTATAGGCAGTCCAGAAAGAAGTGCATTGCAGTAATCAAGCCGAGAAAAAACAAAGGCGTGGATTTGCGTTTTTGCATCGTCCAATGACAAATAGGCTCTGATTCGTGCAATATTTCTAAGGTGAAAAAAGGCAATCTTGGTAACATGATTTATGTGTGAATTAAAATTCAATTCAGAATCAATAATGACCCCCAAGTTCTTTACTGTACTGTTACTTTCTACAGTCAGGTACAGTGCTTATTATTGATTATTTCTGCTCACTAGAACCGATTATGAGAACTTCTGTCTAAAGGCCTATTCATAGTCTGGATTTTCGGTGGTGAGGTGACCACCGCTCCGGTGGTGAGCTGACCACCGGAGCTGAAATATCGTTGAGCGGTGGTGAGTAAAAACAGAGAGAAGGGCTGGAGCGGTGGTGGTGGTTTGCTCTTCACCACGGCTCGTGACGTCATGTTGTAGTTCGGTGGTCACCTAACCACCGAAAATCCAGACTATTATGAGCCTTTATCCTCATTTAGCTTGAGAAAGTTCTCACTCATCCAGCATTTGATGCTAGACAGACAGGTCAACAACAAAGCACAGGGATCATCTAGAGCTACAGAAAGATATACCGGTAGTTGGGTATCATCAGCATAGAAATGGAAATTGACGTGATTGGTAATAAGTTCACCCAACGGCAGTATGTACAGGGAGAACAATAGAGGACCAAGAATCGAGACCTGTGGAATACCAGAACCGATGTCGTGTTTGTCTGAGTCAAACTCAGCTAGATTGACAACATAACTTCTGTTTGTTAGGTAGGAGGAAAACCAGGACAGGGACCAGACAAACCTATCCAGTGCTCGTATTACGTACTAAAATTGAATGATCAATCGTGTCAAATGCAGCCGTTAGATCAAGAAGTAAGAGAACGGATAAATTTTTCTTGGCAGCAGACTATCATTAATTACTTTTACAAGTGCTGTTTCTGTGCTGTGACCTTTCCTAAAGCCAGATTGGAATTGGTTATGCACCTTATAGTTCTGTAGAAACACATCCAATTGATGAAAGATACATTTTTCTAAAACCTTGCCCAGAAAGGGCAGATTAAAAATAGTAGTACAAGTAGATCTGCTATTTTCGGCATGCAGCTAAGTATAAATCAGACATTACGACGCCATCACGGCCCACTAAGATCATTTTTGTTGGCTAACTGTAGATTTAGTGGACTAAAATCTTATTTTTGTCAAGACTAACACTAAAACATTTCAGATGACTAAAATGTGACTAAAACTAAATGGAATTGTATTCGAAAGACTATGACTAAAACTAAACAGTGCTACACAGAATCTAGTGTAGAGAGACCAACAAACACTTACTCTTCTGTGATATGGATCACCCTGGGTCTGAAATAAAGCATTGATTGATTGATTGATTGATTGATTGATTGATTGATTGAAACAAGTATTTCATGAAATAATTTTCATTTAAAAAAGAAAAGCTCGCAATGTGGCACATTGTAGATTTGCTATGTCCCGGGCAAACCTCTTTTGGGTCTCGAGTTAAATAGTTTGGGAACCACTGCAGTGTAGAGAAATGATTGCAGCAATGAGATCTATTATTATTATTATTATTACATTGTGAGTTTGCAATCTTTCATCCTCTTTCTGGTCTCCCATACATCATTTTAATAGAGGTACTGAGACCATACGTAGGTGCTGAAGCCCAGTGTCTGGAGCTGTTTGCCCGAAGCCTTCAGCCCGGGTGGACGAGCTGGGGTAACGAAGTGATCAAGTTCCAGCACACCAGCTATTTCACCGTGACACCCATGGCGGACGACGTGATGGCCACACAGACAGAAGAAAGGAAAAGACTCAAATATACAGACACGCCGCCCACCAAAGATACGCTCCCCACCACAGACACGCCAGTCAAGTGCTCAGACAACAAGCCCATAGATTCAGAAGAACCTGTTAATTCCACCGACAGACCCACGGAAATGCCAGCAAACTCCACCACAAATGTGTCCACAGAAATACGAGTAAATTCCTCCCTCGTTTCTTCCCTCGCCACTCCCCCTCCTCCCCCTGTGAGCTAATGAGCGCTATGCGCGCGGCTCCTCTCCAAGAACTTGTCACGTCACTGGTATTAATTTGTTTTTGTAAAGATCACGATGCCCCTGAAATAGCTTCTGCTCTGTCCCCTTTGATCTGTGCTTTTCATTCATTTGGAGGTTTTTGGTGTTCCCAGAGCTGAAGATGAAAGTGCATGTCTATGTACAGATCAAGGTGTTAGTTTTTAACTGAAGTGTTCAAAGTTTCAGCTCATAAGTTGAACACTATTATTATTTTTTAGTTTTTCAACCATGTGGGGACAGAATGGGACTATTTAAAAAATATTGCTGTTTTAACACTTTTAAATGTTTTAAATGTTTAAAATGTATTTTAGAATGTGGACTATTAAAAGGAGTAGTGAATATATTTCTATCATGAGTCCACTGTCTAATAATTGACAGTGCACTTTGTTTGGCAAGTGTGAAGGCTCATTCGAATTCTGATGTGGATTTAACAACCGCATTCTACTTCGCCAAAAAACGGGTTTCGCTTAGTTTCCAAGCGCACCTGACTTCAATTCACTGCAGGTGTGAATGCAATCCGATTCAAATAAAGGAAATTAAGCAAAACTGGTGGATGAATGAGGAGTAAACACAGTTGGAGACTGAGAAGATATATTTTACGCAGCGCAAAGATGTCCCGTTAGGGCCGTTACCATGGATAGACGTGGTCAAATGAGGAGACCCAAGCCCTCATCAAAATATGTCCAGATGAGCACATTAATCAATTGCTTAAGGAAATACATAAGACACTGCACTGTGTACAGAATATTCTGTGCATAAACATGGAGGGCTGTCACTGTGTGTGGGGATCCAAGTGAGTCTTTCCTCATCTTGTTTAAATATAAATACTTCAAAATTAAGCACAGCATGATCTATAAACTAGCCTATAGCTAACATGGGCTAAATGGAATATGCATAATTGTATATGGTGATCGGATCATCAATGGGACTCTGGGAATACAGATTGTAAACTTCGGATCATTTTGCGCTCCCGTCTGCGCTGTGCGTTGGCCATGTGCGGGGTGCCCAAAAGAACAGTGACGCACGCACACGCGGCAGTGGCACACACCCACACTGTATTTTGATATTTACTAGTCTAGACTAAAAGACTAGACTTAGACTAAACAATTTCAGTTGACGTTGTGAATGCGACCTAAGACTAAATATTTTGATATTTAGTCTAGACTAAAAGACTAGACTTAGACTAAACAATTTCAGTTGACCTTAAATAGGAATAAAACTAAATGGTGTGTTATTCAAAAGACTAAACTGGGTAGAAGGAATGAGTACTATAGGGCTGTAGGCCAGTAGCTACCAGCAACAATGAAACTAAAATGAGCGTGAAAGTGAAACCCTAAGACTGATTTCATAGTATGTGTTCTGGTTTGGATTATTGAGTGGTGCAACCACTCCCAAGGAACAGCAATGTCTGTGTTAACCTATGTGACTATGTGTGTGGCTATGTGACTATGAGTACCAGTAGGGGCAAAAGTGGCGCTGTTGTGCCAGAAACAGAGAGAGAGAGATAGTGTTGCACTGTTGCCTAGTGCTAATTAAAGAGAGAGAGAGAGAGAGAGAGAGAGGCAGGGGGAGAGGGGAGTTGCACCACTCAGTTCACACAGGTGTGATTTTTTTTAAAGACAGGAGGATAAAAACAAAGCAGGCTGCATAGGGCTGACTTTATAGTAGTACTACACTGTGATGTAAGCAACACAGCTGCAGATAATAAAACTAGATTTAGGTGTGCGTATCTATGCTTGCACATTAGCACACCCTTGGCTCTGGGCACACCTACATCTCATAAGGGTTATAATAGTTACTGATGTGTTGCTTACTAGACTGCCTTGTTTTTTACAATACTTTTTTCCCCATCCCAATGTAGTTGGTATGCCAACTGATTCCTCCCCACCAAGGACCAAGGACAGTTCTAAAAAAACAGTATGTAACAGTTGTTAACTTGTTACCCATCCATGGCTTTTATTCAGTGACATCACTGGAATAGACTTTTTCTTTGTTTTTCTTTTTTCAGCACAACTTCAGAAACACTGAATGGTTTCATCATTATGAAACATGATTGATTGGTATTAGTTTAAGTCAGACCATGTTCATCTCAGAATTCTATACACTACTACATGAATGTTGGCGTTGTTGTTGTTTTGTCTGTCCTTGAATGTGCAAACTTCAATACAAATAATAAAATAAAGACAGACCACACACGTCAGTGCAGACCATGCACTGACGGAAATGGAAATACGAAGCCAACTCACAACAAAGACAGTCTGCACACAAAGGATTAGTCGAGAGTGAGCAAGGTTAGCGTATTGTTTGATCTCCCGCGGAAAACATAGGCCAAACCAGAGAAATTAACCTGCACTCATCCTTGACACATGCTCAGAAATCCTCCATTTTGTAAAACTGAATGAGGGCTTTCTAAGAACCAAGAGCTGTTGGTTTGTGTAGGCTTCCGACCGTCCTTGCAGTTCTCATAAAGAAGGTTCTTCTATTGCTTTTCTTTAAACTGTCTCCGCCTTATTTCGCGCTACCATTATACACAAGCCATGACGTATACAGTACAATACAGTACACTAATACTAATAGTATGGCTTTTTGTAATCGTGTGTGACTGCCAAGGACAAAAGGTGCAAAGAGATGGAGTAAAGAGAATAAGACTGAGGCTTTATCTTGCTCTCCTCTGATTCCTGTGTCAGCTTGACGGCTAACTTAACCGAGAGCGGCTTCTTTCACTTCTTCACGCTCTTAATTACCTGCTATCCCTTCTTCTTCACACTCTCCAGCTCTGCCCCCCCATTTCAACTATCCACTGTCTGACCCCCCTCCTCACTGCCTCCACTTTAACCTCCCCATTATCATTGCATTTCATGCCCCATAGTATAGGGTCTCACACACTTCCATCTATGCAGCAGCAGCTGCAGCTCTAAAGCGTTCAATCCGTGCTGCCTATGATGTCACCGTAAAGGTCATTAAGGCCCTTTCCTCCAGGCGCCAGATATGAGGCGATCAGGAAGTGTCCTGTCCGATTCAAGATGCAGTTCCTCGACCCCTAGGACCTTATACTCCTCGTCCCTTTATTAGTGTGCAATCAGTCAAATGAAACAATGAGGCTGTTTTAAGATGCCTAAAGGATTCTACTTTAACGTGATGATAATCTACACTGATGCTCTAAAATAGAAAAGAATATTTCAAAAAGTATAAAACAACGATGATGCTTAATTTATGCTCCATCATATGTACGGCGGTGAACACGCCGGAAATGGCAATTATACAAGCTCACGACACAAGTGTAATGAAGGATGTGCTTAAGCACTGGTTCGGGGTTATGCGTTGTCAATAATGATGTAGCCTCGGAAACGTTAAAGGTTACTTTAGTAACCACGGTTGTATATATAAATTGAACGAAATACCTTTCGTTTATGGGTAGGTTTCCTTCAAAACCTAGCTGCAGAACATTATTTTATGTACTCCCAGGACAGAAAATTCTAGAATTTTCGCTGTCCTGGGCTCTAAGGGTGACGTAGGAAGCCACGCCTATCCCGTATAGATACCTGCGTGGCTACGTCAGCCCTCATTCGGAACTTTTCTTCTGCTTTAGAGAACAGAAGGGCGTTCCACGAAAGGTATTTCGTTCAATTTATATATACAACCGTGGTTACTAAAGTAACCTTTAACGTTGTATTATATAGAAATTTCACGAAATACCTTTCGTTTATGGGACTTTATGAACTCCCGTGACCTGAACTTCCAGTGGGTCCCAGGTAAACCTTTTGGGAGGGGCTCGGACCCTTTTGGGTCCAGAACCTAGTCCTTGTGGAGGGCAGGAGGCAGCGCTATGCTGCCCTGATGCCTTACTGAGCAGCGGCCCCCAAGACCGCGTGCGCTAGCGAAGGCGCTGCCACATCTAGGTTATAGTATGTGGCGAAAGTCGAGGGTGTAGACCAGCTTGCTGCTGTGCAGACTTCCTGAATGGAGACACCCTTGTAGAGTGCCCAGGAAGCTGCCACACCTCTTGTGGAGTGGGCCCTCAGGGCTTGAGGGGAATCCACGCCTTGGCTAGTGTAGGCCAGACGGATGGCTTCCACTATCCAGTTAGAGATAGTGACCTTCGTGACGGGCTTTCCTTTGGTCCTGGCACCCCAGGACACAAAGAGTTGGCTTCCTTGTCTGAAGGGAGCCAGTCTATCCGCGTATATGCGTAAAGCTCTGACTGGGCAGAGGCAATTAAGCCTGCTGTCTTCGTCAGAGGAGAACGGCGGGGGATGGAAAGCCTGTAGGTTCACTGGCACACACACTGAGAGAGCATTTTTGGGAATGAAGGCGGGGTTTGCCTTTAGGGTGACCTTGGTCGACCCCTCATCGAACCTCATGCAGTCTGGAGAGATCGAGAGCGCATGTAGGTCGCTGACCCTTTTTGCTGTCGTGAGTGCGATCAGGAGAGCCACCTTCAGGGTTAGGAGCTTGAGGCTCACGGTTTGTAGTGGTTCAAAGGGTGCTGTAGCCAGCGCCTTTAGAACCAGGGACAAATCCCACGAGGGAACGAGGGATCTGCATGTCCTATGTTCCCTGCGTACACCCTTCATGAATTGTTTTACCAGCGGGTGCTTCCACACCGTCTGGTTATCAAAGCCTGGGTGGCAGGCAGAGATTGCCGCCAAATGGACCTTGACTGAGGAGAGGCCTAGACCGTTGTCTAGGAGCTCCTGCAGGAATGACAGGACGTCGATCACTGAGGCCTGGTAGGGGACTGTTTGGTCTGGTCTTCGTGAGCACCAATGCTCGAAGACGCGCCAGGCTGTGTCGTAACGGTCCCTTGTTGACTGGGCTCTGCCTTTCTGAATCGTTTCGATTACGTTCGGAGGTAGACCCACGGCAGTCAACATCACCCTTTGACGGGCCAGACCCATAGGTCTAGGTCCTGGGGGTGAGGGTGGAAGATCTCCCCCCTCGCTTGAGAGAGGAGATCCGCTCGAAGGGGAATTCTCCACGGCTGGTCGTAGAGGAGAGGGGTTATTTCCGACCTCCAGACCCCCCACGACGGGGCTATTAGGAGCACCTTCAGACCCTGAGTCCTCACTCTGTCCAGAGTGGGGCTGATGAGGGATAGCGGGGGAAAGGCGTAGAGAAGGGTTTTGGGCCATTGGTGTGACAGAGCGTCTAGCCCCAACGTTGATGGTCCCCTGATTGCGAAGAAGAGGGGACACTTCGTGTTCTCCTCTGTGGCAAAGAGATCCACCTTGGATTTCCCAAACCTGCTCCAGACCTGGGCCACTGCATGAGGGTGTAGTGACCAGTCTGAGTAGCGGAGAGGTCCTCTGGACAGCAGGTCTGCCCCTGTGTTCAGAAGACCTGGGACGTGACACGCTACTATTGAGAGGACGCGTGTGTTGCACCACAGGATCAGTTTCTGAGCCAGTTGATGAAGACGAGGGGACCTGAGTCCACCTTGTCTGTTGATGTAGCACATGGCCGTGGTGTTGTCTGTCCTGACTAGGACATGGCAACCCAGGATGCGCTGCTCGAAGTGTTTCAGGGCGAGGAAGACTGCCATGAGCTCTAAGTAATTTATGTGAAGGGCACGTAGTGGCCCCAACCATAAACCTCTGGCTGTGAGTCCTTCCATCGTGGCTCCCCAGCCTGTCATGCTGGCGTCTGTAGTGATGACTTTCCTGATCAGAGGCTTTCCCATGGGGACGCCCTCTGAGAGGGTTTTCCTGTCTGACCACCATTGAAGGGCTAGTATGCATTGTGATGTTACTGTTACCTTCTGGTGCCGACGGTGCATTGGTACATGTAGAGAGCCTATCCATCGTTGGAAAGGTCTCATATGTAGCCTTGCTAGGCGGATTAAATAGACCGCAGAGGCCATTAACCCCGCCATCCGGAGGCATGCATGAAAAGGAATCGAGCGTCCCCTTTTGAATGACGTCACGCACTGCAGTGTTGCGTCTATTCTCTCTTGGCTCAGGCGGGCCGTGTAAGAGATTGAGTTCAGTGTTATGCCTATAAAGTCTATTGACTGTGTTGGCATAAGCATGCTCTTCTCGTGGTTTATTATAAACCCAAGCGAGTCGAGGTGGCTGAGCACACGATGTGTGTGCGACAGTGCTTCTCGTGGAGAGTCTGCAAGTAGGATCCAGTCGTCTACGTATGTAGCGAGACGGATCCCTTGCTGTCGGAGCGGAGCGATAGCTGCCGCGGTGCACTTTATGAAGACTCTGGGACTCAGTGACATTCCGAAGGGAAGGACTGTGTACTCGTACACTTTTCCTCTGAACCCGAAGCGCAGAAATTTTCTGTGCGGCGGGTAAATCGGAATGTGGAAATATGCGTCTTGCAGGTCTATCGACGTAAACCAGTCCCCTTCGCGAAATAGGCGTAGGAGGACTGGTGGAGTAAGCATTTTGAATCGCAGCTTTTTTAAGTGACGATTCAATGCCCTCAGGTCTAGAATGGGACGGAGTCCGCCCCCCTTTTTCTTTACCAAGAAATAGCGGGAGTAAAAACCGTTCATTGATTGGTCGAGGGCCACCTCTGTGATGGCGCCTTTCTGCATTAATGAATTGATTTCCTCTTGCAGAATGGCGGCCTTTTGCCCGCTCGCTTCTGAGAAAATAATTTTCCTGGAAGTGGGCGGTTTCGAGGCGAACTGAAGCCTGTATCCTGTCTGAATTGTACGGATTATCCACGGGGAAGCCCCGGATATCCGCCATTGTGACAGATGACGTGACAAAGGGTTCCCTGTGCTTGTCAGCGTGGTGCAAGGCCTGCCTAGGGGAAGACTTACTTTGTGTGAAATGTCTCCCTCTAGTGAATTTTTCCGGTATTGAGTTTGGAAAAAATTGGCGTGGAGTTTTTGGACTGTGACAGCTAAAGCTGTCACAGTGTGGGTTATCTTTCCCACTGGGCCTATGCCCTTCAGAGTTGGTTTTATTGTTTTTTGTGTTTTTAGTTTTTTTGTTTTCTTTATTGAACAACGTGGAAAAACATACACATGTGAATTGCACATAACAATTTTGGGGGTCTGTACAACGGTGCTCACAGCACTGTGTACAGGCCCCCTTAAGCGCTTCAGCGCAGGCTCTGAGGTGAGATCTGTGATCCCCACCTCTGGCCTTGAACTCTGAGTGTGGTGGGGAAGATGACCCGGCCCGGGCAGGTCATTTGCGCTTCCCCTGGCCTCGGCCTCTGGGAGCGCTCCTGGCCTTGTAGGGCGGCGGAGAGGTGCGGCGGTCTGCTCTGCCTCGGCCTGCAGGCTGTCGCTGTCTATCTCCGCTCCGGTCCTGGGACCTGGGTTTGTCATCGGTCTTGGCCTTCCAGGGTGCCTTCTTAGCCTTGGGGCGGCCTACCGGGGCGGCCTGGTTGGCCAGCGGTTCGAGCGCCTTCATCGTCTTGGTGGAGGACTCGAGCTGTTGGATGGTCTCTGACATTTTGGCCAGAGCGTCCTTAAACATACTGTCTGGGTGGATATTTCCAGCCACAAACTCTTTCTTTGTCTCCAGGGAGATGGCGCTGGTCTGATCGACCCAACGCCATCTCTCCTGGAGGATGGAACATGCCATTGCCTTGGCGTTGTGGAGAGTGGAGTCCCTCTGGAGGGTGGCCATCTCGTGATTCAAGCGGCGTAACTCGGCCAGGTCTTCTGGCAGTTCCGCTAGCTGGACTTTAATGGACTTCTGTCCCATCTCAATGAGGAGGCTCTTCATGGAACCCTGGAGAAGTGCTCCTGCATTGAGGGCCTTCGCCACGAATGACATGTGTGCATACTGCCACTTGTTCAGTTTTGAGGCTTCCCTCACGCTGCTGGACAGGAGCTGCGGTTCCTTTACGTGGTGATCCACTCTAGGAGCTGCAGGGTTGGCCAGGTAGGCCGCTATAGCCTTGTCCATAGCTGGCATGAAGTCTATGGCGAGGGTTTGTTTATCTGGTATGTCGTTGGGCCCCTTGGCGCTGGCCTTGGGAAAATCCACCTTCAGGAGGGGTTCGTCCCAGGCGTGCATCATGGCCTCCTCGAAGCCCTGTGCCATAGGGAGCTTCTGTCTTCTAGGTGCAGGGGGGGGGGCGGACTCATCAGTCCTGCCTTCCCATGGTAGTACCTTGACAGTTGACTTAGGCCATGTGTGGTTACAACGTGCACTAGCCTTCCTGTATATCTCGTAAATATTGGAGTCATCCATGGGGGGTACAGGAGGCGGGGGGACAGGAGCCCTGGCTTGCTGGTGCTCCTGTATTTCCATGGCATCCAGGTCGTCGAAGGGGCGACGAGTGGTGCTGACGTAGTCCCCGGGGGAGAGGTCATCATGGCCATCTCGCTCGTCCGCGTAGGCCTCGTCCAGGACGTGGTAGTCCTGGAGTTGCTCCTGGAAGGAAGGGAGCTCGTCATCACGAAGCTCCCCTTCCTCCCTGGTAGTCCAATGCTCCCCACCGGGAGACATTGCGCGGTCTGGGGATGGGTCCAGGCGGTCCACCATATAGCTGGGTGCAACAGCAGGCTGTCTGCGTCTAGCTGTATGTCTGGGCGGGCACTCAATGGTGGCCTGCACGACGTGTTGTCGAGCACGTGGAGCTGGGGAAGAGCGGCGCGGTGCGAAGGTATCCCTTGGCCTCGCGCCATGAGCCTCGTAATCAGTGGCCTCGTGAGCCCTGGTTGCAGAGGCTGAAGTAGCGTACCTGTCTCGGCTAGCGCCGGCAGGTGCTGCTCTTGAAGAAGAGGCTCCGGTTGGGGCTCTGTTGCCCGAGTAGTCGAGCCTCTGTCTCGGGGTAGCTCGTTGTCCCCTTGGCGGGACTTGTATGCGAGCTCGTCGCGGGGGAGGAGTGGGGCTCCTCTCTCGGAGTCCGTGGGCAGCAAAGTTGTCATAATACCTTTGGACACGTCCGAGCCTGTTGTTTAGGACGTCGTCGTCCATTTTCTCACAATGGAGGCAAACGGGACCGATTTCCTCCATGGACTCACGGGTGTGGGTGAGGCCGAGACAATACATGCACTCGTGATGCCCGTCTTTGCCCGACATCGTGTTCCCGCATCCCCAGGTGGAGCACGTCTTTTGTTTGGGGCCTTCTTGACAGTCGGCGGGCACCGGCTGTCCTCGATGGCGTCTTTCCCCGGGCTGGGTCTCCCTCGTCAGCGACATGGTTGCTTGTAGAGAGAGGAGTCCGAGTGCTTAACAGCCACAGGTTTATCTTCCTCGTGGCGTGTAATAGTAGACCACAGGCGTATCTGCCTAGTAGCGCTAAGCTAACTATGGATAGCTTTAAGCTAACAAACGCTAGCTTTAGCGAGAGAGAAAAAGAGGCGCGAGCTGTTTTTTCGACAAGCTAGCGTAGCAACAGGTTGCCTAGAACTCACTTGTGTCGAAGTTCGGCTTTTTTTTCTCGAGAAGTATCCTTCTGTTTGCTTCGAGAGTGTGCCAGAGATCTCACGGTCCTAAAGAATTAATCTCTCGGCCGAGTTTGCGAGATATATTACCCTGCACACACTGGAATGTTAAAGTTCGTTCTCGCAGCTTAGCAGAAGAAAAGTTGAATGAGGGCTGACGTAGCCACGCAGGTATCTATACGGGATAGGCGTGGCTTCCTACGTCACCCTTAGAGCCCAGGACAGCGAAAATTCTAGAATTTTCTGTCCTGGGAGTACATAAAATAATGTTCTGCAGCTAGGTTTTGAAGGAAACCTACCCATAAACGAAAGGTATTTCGTGAAATTTCTATATAATACAACCCAGACATTTTTATTTCCAGGGAGAAAAGAAAGTCTGGGTCCGAGTCCACTTCAATGCTCCATCATATGTACGGCGGTGAACACGCCGGAAATGGCAATTATACAAGCTCACGACACAAGTGTAATGAAGGATGTGCTTAGGCACTGGTTCGGGGTTATGCGTTGTCAATAATGATGTAGCCTCGGAAACCCAGACATTTTTATTTCCAGGGAGAAAAAAAAGTCTGGGTCCGAGTCCACTTCAATTCGGCATAGTGTAGTGCAAACATCACTCACTCTGCTGATTTCTGATCGTCTGCACCTTTGTTAAATTGAATCCAGAATAATTTTTTGCTATTTTTGAATTGGAATCCTGAAAAGTGAAAAGTAACATTTTTATTTCATTTCAAATGCATTTAGTTACTTATGTTAACTTTATGAACTTGAATACAAATACATTGGACATGTCTATGGGGTTTTCTCTTGGCAATATCGGTAGAGGGCGCAGTGGAGTAACTAAAAGTATTTTTCTTCCAGTCAACCTTTTACATGTGTGGTGGGGGGCTCAGAGTGCATCCACCAAGGAAAGGAGGCTTTCTAATAACACAAGCCGCCTTTGTATTTTGAGTAGCGAAAACGTTATTTTTATTCGTTACAGTCGAGAGGCTGGTCTGCATTTCATGCGAGCGCAGGAAGACGAGAGTAGCATAGCTCTAATGAAGGCATTAGAGCTATGGACCAGAGCTAGATTAGGGCATGTTAGGAATCGTTAACAGCTGACATCAATACTATATCAGTATTACGATATTAACCTGTGGGCCGCATTAACCCATTTTGGACTGAAGTCGATTAAAAAAAATGGCTTCAAAATCCTAAATTTTCTGAAAAACCCATGTTTCTATGTCAGTGGTGCTCAACCTTTTTCATGTCAAGGACCCCCAGAATTATCTCTATTGGGCCACGGACCCACATCTGAAAATATGTAGTTCCAGGGACCCCCCAGAAGCCAATATTTTAGTTAAAAATGTTCGCTCTGAAATATATATTCAAAGATTTGCACCACATTTTCACGACTTTTCAAAAATAGCAGATCTACAAGCTCATAGCGCGCCACCGAGTGGCGCGCTATGAGCTTGTAGATCTGCTATTTTTCAATAGCTAAAGCATGACATAATGCTTGAAACACCAAAAGGGGTTCCCGCCCAAAATGGGTTAAGTGACGGTCACCAGTTGCCCATGTATGCATTACATTCACCCATTCAGACACATTCATACACGTGGCCGCTCCACCTCCTGTGCCACTGCCGCCCCTGTACGCTGTAACTAAAGATGTGACGTCATGGTTGACGCCACATCTGGCGTTTTGCCAGATTAGGTGGTGATCTCATGCTAGAATAGATATCATATCCACCACAGAATGATTTAGCATTCAGTTATGCCCCTGTGGTGTAATCTTTTTTTATTTCTTTATTCAGTATCCTTTTCATTCCTGGTAAAGTGGTTTATGCTCTTAAAATTACACATCCTGAAAGGATCCCTGGCTAATAATAATTAGCCTCATACATGCCTTAATCGGCTTAATGCATTATAATTGCCCCTCTATAGAGCGTCGCAGTCCCGCCCCCTACCATGGCCCAGGAAATTATTCTCCGTTCATTTTCCTCATAGACATTTCAGAAAGTATTTATTTAAAGACGTTTACGCCGCGGACAAAGCCAACTCGAGTCGTGACAAATCATGACAACAAACAATAATGCTTAGTTAAAACACCAAAAGAGGTTCCCGCCCAGAATGGGTTAACCATTTATCCATTTATATGTTGGCTATTCAAAAATAGTAGATCTCTCGTGCCGCACTGCAACCTTGTACATCTGTAATTGTTTTAAATATTAAAAAAAATATCGAGGAGAAGGAATGATGCACATTCCATCCTGGTGGTGGAACAACGGACCTACTCTTTACTCTTGCAGGGACCTTACAGAGAAATATTTAATTACTTAACTAACATGGAGGCATACCGTAAATCAATATTTCCAATGTTGATGCAGATAGAAAGTTATTGAGGATGGGGTCAGAGATATTCATTTTGCTGATATGTCATATCCATAATGATGGAAACTAAAGTGTTAATTTGTGCCTTTTCAAGATATAGGGCAGTATTATGCGTGTCTTAAGTACCAGGTCTTATGACTTAACTTAAGACCTGGAGGCGTGGTCAATGCTGTTTGGCCACTCAAAATAGCCAAACGGCATTGATCACGCCTCCACGTCTTAAGTTAAGACCTGGTACTTAAGACACGCATAATACTGCCCATAGTGTCAGTCTTTCTCACTTTCTATCTCACTCACTCACTGTCTGTCTGTGTCTCTCTCTCTCTCTGCACTCAAACACAACTTCTCACAAGAACGCACCATGTACAACAGCAGTCTTCTCCATCATCTGTTGGCTGACTTAGCTCTGACAGTCACGCTCCGTAGCTCTGACAGGATGCTGATATTTGCTCCCTAGATTACAGAGCCGTAAAACACAGACATTGGTAAGCAGGCGCCAAATTGAGGCCATGGGCTTTCTGGAAATGTCTCCTTATTCAAAGAAAATCACACAAATTTCGCCAGCTCTCATTAAGGCGAGGGAATGCATATTGTTTAGGAGAGTAGGGTAGAAATAATCCCTTGCATAATGACAAGCATCTCCACCCCGGACAATGCCGGATGCTTGATCCACATTCACGTCAGGGTCATATTGAGATTCAGCTCAGTGTATTTGCAGAGCGCTGTCAGCACCCTAGCTGTTATGGGAGCCTTAATGGTCTGATGGAGGCCATTGGAGGGCTATATTTCCATATTCATCTGCCGGACACGTTATGTTTCTCAGATTTACAGCTCAGTGAGTGAGCAGCCTGTATCTTATGAGTCAAATGAGAGTGTGTCTGGGGGGAAGAAAAATGCCCGCTGTTTGGAATGTCTGAAAATGAGCAGTGCGGTGCCAAAAATAGCTGCAGAAAAGAGACAACTCCAGTGATGAGGTGTCAGAGGCACTGACAGCCAAGTGTGTCCAGGTTGTGACTAGTTGGAAGGAAATGCCTCTGGCTTGGCTTTACCAAAGGTTCTTATCTTTGTTGAGATGGACAGATTCATGGCATCTCTCTGTCCCTCATTTATCTTTGTACTCTATTTCTACCTCCTTTGCTGTTGTTTGTTTGGAGAGTAGAACAACAAAGTGCCTGTTGTTCCTCTTAAAAGTTGTGTGAGTCCATGTGGCAGGGTACACGACATCAAGAGATTAATTTGTTTCGAAGCTTGGTATACGAACAAGGCAAAGCAGTATACACAGAGGTGTAAAGTAAATAAGTGCATGTATTAAAGTACTGTACAATTTTAAGATACATTTATATTTATTTGTACTTTACTTGAATATTTCAAATTTCCAATACGTTTACTTCTACTCCACTACATCTCTGGTGCAAATATTGTACTTTTACTCCACTACAATTATTAGAAAGCTGTAGTTACTATAGTTACTTTGTAGATTTTGATTATTATTACAAAACATACAGTTATCACTTCAGCCCTACTCTATACATTTGAAAAGATCTGCTATTTTCAAAACTTGAATTGGACATTCTTCTTTTGGTTCTTTAAGTACATGTTGATGCCAATTCTGTTGTACTTTTACTGCATTTTGAATTTATTTGTAACAGAGTATTTCCACATTGCAGTATTGCTACTAAATGTGAGTACTTTTTTCACCACTCAGTGCACGTGTGCACACCACACATTTTAAAAACATTGTGTTTTGAGTTTGGTTACGGACACTTGGCATGCGTAAGCACTGGGATCATGATTTTGCTCATGAAGAATTTCGAAATTAATTCCACATCAGCGTTGGGTCATATTGCACCACAATAGATGCGCTGTTGTTGTTTGGTATTATTCCACTGTGAGAGGAATAAATGAAATCACGTGAAGGCTCTTTTTTTGATTTGTTTGTGGGAGGGAAATTATTCTATGCATAATGTATAAAAGCCAAGGACTCCTGTTTAATAAAGATGGCTTTCATGAATCCCATTGTGAAATTATATCTATGACCGTGTGAGATGATGATGAAACTGCATTCAAGTTTGATTATCACAAATAAATTGTTCCACAGAGCAGAGCCACACAAGTATTGACATGATGTGATTGAGATGGTACTTCTTCAGTGCTTTCCTGTGTAGATTTCGTAGACTAAAACTATGACGACAAATTTTCATCGACTCACTTGACTGCCTCTTTTCCCTGACAAAAACTGACTCAAAAACTAAACTGTGAAGACTAAGACTAAATATATTGATAATTTCGTCAACACTAAGACCCTAGACTAAAATGTTAGGGAAGGACTAGTGGAGAAGAGATCCAGTAGAACTAAAAAAACAAAGTAATTTTATGTTTGGTTGCGCTCGTGAGTTG
Organism: Electrona antarctica; assembly: GCF_951216825.1. Taxonomy (NCBI): domain Eukaryota; kingdom Metazoa; phylum Chordata; class Actinopteri; order Myctophiformes; family Myctophidae; genus Electrona; species Electrona antarctica. The sequence continues at coordinate 11,895,270 of NC_136801.1, read as the reverse complement.
TGCTGCTGTGAACTTGTATGTCAGCTATTTTTAGCATGTTACCAAGTGAAACTAGACTGTAGAAGTGTTATTTTTGTGGTATTTCTTTTACTGGAGTATTTCCAATTTTCAATACGTTTACTTCTACTCCACTGGATCTCAGAGGCAAATATAGTACTTTTACTCCATTAGTTGAAAAGTTAAAACTTTAGTTACTTTAGTTTGTAGATTATTATTACAAAACATACATTAACACTTCAGCCCTATACTGTATATACTTTGGCTATTTGAAAATAGCCGATCTACATGGCACGTGTATGCAACACGTTGTGAGCTTGTAGTTCAGCTATTTTCAAAAGATTGGTATAGATTCTTTAACACTTGAATTGTGACATTTCTGCATAATGAGTACTTTTACTTTTGGTACTTACATTTTGATGCCAATTCGTTTGCACTTTTACTCAAGTACGTATTGAATACAGAAGTTTACAGAGTACTTCTTCCACCACTGCATGTAGATCTCTCTCTCTCCTTCTGTCCTCCAATTAAATGTTTGAATGAAAAGGTCAAGCCTCAGTATGTGTTCTCCTCCCGCAGGCTGAGGTACACATTAAACACATTAAGGAAGTGTTAATTATTACTCAACCAATTTGCTCTCGACTGAAATAAAAAAATCTTTGCGAAACCATTGCTTGTCATTTAACGATGACTGAATTTGTCGATTAAATAAATGATTGTGCTATCTCCTAGATCTAGAGTAACACTTCCTCCTCATGTACAGTATTAATTAATAGGTTTTCACACTGGAGTGTAGTGGGTTTTATCCATGAAACACAAATGCCATACTTTAATCAAATGAAAAATCTTTGATTATTGTTTTTAAAAAGTGTACTGGGGGTCCCTCCCTGGCACAATTATTATATATATTTTTTAAGATGGGGGTCCGTAGCCAAATACATATTATTTTGAGGTCCTGTCCTTAACATTAAAAAGCTTGAGAAGCACTGCCGTATTTGTGCTTTAAAAATGTGGTGCACCGTGCAATAGAAGCCTTATACAACAATGAGCCAGAGTTTGCTTTGCAAAAATCTGCATGCCTCCTTGAATAGAGGGTATGCATGTGACATCATCATCAAACCAGGAAGTTATGCAGGAACGCCTACTGAGTGGCAAAAACTACTTTCTGGCCTTGACAGCCCATACATCCACACAGAAAATCTGATTGCATTAAACAACATTAAACAATGTTAAACTCACTTTGCCTGTTGCTTTGCCACTCGATTTGCCACTCGATGTGCCATTCACTTTAAGCATGCGCATACTCTCTATAGTGAATCTCTGTCAGCAGCAGTGGTGTAAACAAAGTAAGTACATTTTTTTACTTCACTGGAGTATTTCAACTTTCAGTACTTTTACTTCTACTCTACTACAACTATTTTTTACTTTTACTCCACAATTATTTGACAACTTTAGTTACTATACAGGGCTTGACATTAAGGCTTGTCCGCTCGTCCGGGACAAGTATTAAATCTTCCCTGACAAGTGCATTAAATGTTTACTTGTCCTTTGGACAAGTGACTCTTGGTTTCGCTTTTTCTGTGATACCAGCCAACAATATTGTCTGGCATTATTATCTGGCTTTCCTAATAATCACCTTTCCAATATTGTTAATAGCCCTAGAATGTCTATAATCTTACAAATCTTACATACATTTCATGTATTCCAAACACCAAATACAGCCATATATTAGTCCTATCAGAGCAGTTAGCAGACTGACCACAGCCATATATCAGTCCTATCAGAGCAGTTAGCAGACTGACCACGTCAGCATGTAAACTTGTAGCACTTTTGACCAGACAGTGGCCTTGTGGTTAGAGTGTCCGCCCTGAAACTGGGAGGTTCAACTAATGATTCCCGAGCGCGGCGCACGCTGCGGCTCACCGTTCCAAGAGATGGGTCAAATGTGGAGAACAAATTTCACTTCGGTAACGTCTGTGACTAATCGTACAACTTTGACTTTGACTTTGACTTTGTGTGTATACTCACCCAGTAATTAATTCCTAAGACTTTGAGTCAGATATTGTCCTCTAGTTTCATATCCATGTGAAAGTTCTGTCAGAAAACATATGTTTTGTAAAATATCGCCACTTTTACATGAGGAAAAGCTAGACTAAAAATATAAAAACTTCCTTTGGCAACAGTCGATGTTTGGGAAGCACAAACATTATGGTGCACACAATTGACAGGTGTGTTGCGATTGGTGTTGGGTAATTGATCACACAACCTATTTTGTGTGCCCCATACATTTGTGCTTCCTAAAGTTCTGATATGTTCAGTCCTGCACTCATTCCGGGCCCCTTGCCGAAGAGAATGTCGTCCGTGTGCAGCTCGTGGAAAAGTGTTTATTTGATTAAATACACATTTTCTGCCAGAACTTTCAAATTAAAATGAAACTAGTCCCCAAAACGACTCCAAGTCTTAGGAATTAATTATTGGGTGGGTGCACAGGCAGTGCTATAAGATTAAATGCCAACGAGGTCAGTCTGGTAACCGTGCGCGGATAGGACCGATCTATGGCTGTGTATTTGGAATACATGAAATATATGTAAGATCATAGACATTCTAATCTAGGGCTAACTTGCAAACTTAGAATATTCACCTAATATTCAAACATGTACTAACTTACAGTTAGTTGATTTAAAATGTAGACCTATTTGTGTGCTCTTGCTCCGGACAAGTGACTTTTGTGCCCGGACAAGTGAATGGGAAATGTACTTGTCCAAAGGACAAGTGCCTTAAAAAGTTAATGTCAAGCCCTGCTATAGTTACGTTGTATATTCTGATTATCATTAAAAAAAAACATTAACCACTTCAGCCGTATATACATTTCGGCCATTTGAAATTAGCCCATCTACAAGCTCACAATGTGTCGCGATACAACACATTGTGAGCTTGTATTTTCCAAAGCTTTTTCAACATTTGACAACTTGTGAAACGAGACATTCTGCATAATGAGTACTTTCTACTTTTGGTACTTTAGGTACATTTTGATACCAAGCAATACTTTAATTGTAACTTGAGTATTTCTACATTGCAGAATTGATACTGCAATGTAGTGAAACATTTTAGTACTTTTTCCACCACTGACTGTCAGTAGATTGACACCTCCAGAAGATTTTTGTTTTGTTTTAGTATAATCGACTAAATGTCATAAGATTTTAGTTGACTAAATCCACAGTTGATTTTGTGACAAAAACATTATTTTGGCAGGCCTTGATTGCGTCGAAATGCCTTATTTTACACTTAAGGTTGCATGATGAAAATAGCCAACTATATTCTTTTGGGGCATAGTCTCATTGGGAACTCCTTATATGGTTATGGCTGATGTCACGGTGACGTGAGTGTGACATCAGAGGTACCCATACCTCCCCCCAGCCGGTCCTCCCTTGCCAACTTTAACATCGCATTGTGACAGACGTAGCTGTGAGGAGACTCAAACCTTTATGGGTCACTTTTTAAACTTTTTAAAAGTTTAATCGACACTCTGGAGGATTTGACCGTGTACTTTCCTGTGTATCCACTGTTGCTCAGACCCACAGCGTGCAGCAGTCAGTCAGTCAGTCTCTCTATGAGTGAAGTCCCTCTAAACTACTGTAAGAGCCCCCCAGAAGTCCTCAGAGAGTATAGCTGAGATGATGGCATGTCAACACACTGTCCTGTATGACTCACTGAGCCCTGCGTGTCCACTCCCTGCTGTCCCCGGCTGTCACTGGCCTGTCACTCTCTCTCTCTCTCAGGCTGCATCGGCTTCGTTTCGCAGCACGATATCGCCGCTGTCGTCTGGCGAAACCCTCTTATCTCCATATTCGACCTTGTAGATATGCTACTTTTGGTATTTTTTAATTTGAATCCCTAAAAGTAACAGTTTTGGACATATGATATGAGGTTTCCACCTGACAGAGACTATCTCACCCACCCCCCTGGTGTGTCATTAACACCCGACTTCAGTATTCCTATTTCCCCCCTGTGAACTGTTATGCCAGACACTTGGTGAGTATAAAACCCTATAGAGAATGTCACCTTTTTGAGGGGCCCTATCCCCTCCAATGAATGGCTTTCTGTGGCAGCAAAGTCTATGGACTTTTAATGTTTGTTTAGAGCCTTTTTAACAAAAAATGTCTTACCCATTTTGGGCGGGAACCCCTTTTGGTGTTTTAAGCGTTACGTTAAACTTTAAATAGCAGATCTACAAGCTCATAGCGCGCCACCGAGTGGCGCGCTACGAGCTTGTAGGTCTGCTATTTTTGAAAAGTCGTGAAAATGTGGTGCAAATCTTTGAATATATATTTCAGAGCAAACATTTTTAACTAAAATATTTGCTTCTGGGGGGTCCCTGGAACAACATATTTTGAGATGGGGGTCCGTGGCCCAATAGAGATAATTCTGGGGGTCCTTGACATGAAAAAGGTTGAGCACAACTGACATGGGTTTTTCAGAAAACTATTAGGATTTAGAAGCCTTTTTTTAATCGCCATCAGTCCAAAATGGGCTAAGGACTTTAATGTTTGTTTAGGCCAGGGCAGTTATAATTTGTTTGCCAGCCAAGTCTAATGACTTTAATGTTTGTTTAGGGTAGTAAATTTCAACGTAAGACTTCATCTGGCTGATATAAATTCATTGCCCTATAGCCACAGTGGGCGCCCCTCACTTCACACGAGTGATTTAGTTTTTTGTTAAAAGACCACTACAATAACTCAGCACGCAAAGGTAGTTCTTCAGAATCTCGTATGTAACATTACTAGAATTTCGCGGGCCTTCGGCCCGCTCATCCCAGAGTTGCGTTGCCCCGCGTTGCGAGACAGAAGTCCACAGGTACAGAAGTCCACAGTGACACGCGTTGTATGCAGCTGTTTTGTGTTGCAGCGCGTGCGCGCGTGTGCGTGCAGACTTACTGCCATAAGGAATGTAATTACCTTCCGCTCCTGGCGGATTGATCCGTCAGATAAGCTTTATTATTGATATGAAACCGGATCGCTGATTTCTATGTTTTCATTATTAGTTTGGCTCGGCCTTTCCTTCTTTAGCGATCCTAGACCGGATTGCGCAACCGCCCTGCCGCCGACCTCCCATTATACAGGCTGACTAAAAGCTGAATAACTCCTAATCTACTGAGCTCTCCATGGTTTGGATACAACGCGCGATGTTCAGAGGTCTTTGCTGATTATCCGGTGGTCTAGATGGAAACATTAGCGCGTTCTAGAGCAAGGATGGCTATGGTTTAGCTCGCTAGCATTGACGCTATTTATTTAGCATAAGATGGACGGCCACAACATCCGTTTCTGTGCTGTGTGTTCACCCTCTAAATCGGCCCCGCAGGCCTCGGCAGTCTGAGGTTGGCTTTGCGTCCAGCAGGTGGCAGTAAACGTGAGAACATGAGGGGGATGTAGCACAGCAATCGGTGACCCCTACATGAAGCTGTGTTGCTCCCAAGATGCAGTGCAAATGCGTGTTGTAGCAACCGTAGCCAATGGGGAAACAGGATGCAGTGTTGCCAGGTCCGCGAATTGTAAGCGAGTTGTAAGTAGCGTGTTGAATGGCATTTTTTCTGGGCTTGTTTTCATAGACCTGGCAACAAATTAGGCGGGGGTGTCGGTGCTTGTGGCGTGTTTGTGTTTATTATTGATATTGATATTGTTTGTGAGTCTGGACGGGAGGCGGCTGTAGTGTCAGTGCAATGACAGTTTTTACGCGGGTGTTGTTGATTGTGGGCGTGCGGCGCGACATGAGGAGATAGCCGTGGATCGACGCGGAGGGTAAGGCTGTGTCGTGTTAGTGTGTTGTTGCAGTGTGTGTTGCAGCGTGTTGCAGCGTGTCAGTGACGTAGTAGCTGGTGACTTTATGTTCCTTTCCTGGGCTTGGGCACATGTTTTCAAATGTATAATAGATAGCACGTGACATCAGTTGTGAATTGATGTTTAAAAAATAAAAAAAAGAGGCAGCTTGGAACTTCAACAAAAAGGTAAAATCTTAATCTTGTATGGTTCCCTTTACTGGCAGACAGGAGTGATTCAGGCCAGTGGTTGGTTTGGTTTATGGGCCATGGTCCTCCGGCCTGTGCCCAAGGGCAGAGTAATTACAGATGTGTGAGAAACGGATTTGCTTCAACTGCCTGAAATACTATGTTGTATTCCCTTCTAGACGTCGTTTAGTGCCAGATTTGCGAGCTGTCTGGAGCAAAGAGAGCGAGGGGGCGGATGGGGTGGGTGATATAGACCGAGAATTAAAAGTCCCGACCAAACTAAGAAAAAAATCTTTATGTGCCATGACAGCAGCCACAGGGCACACATGCACAGCCTGCACATGCTAAATTCTCTTATGGGTCCATTTGTACATCTCAGAGTCAAATTAATGAACACTTTGAGGATTTTAGTCATCGGTGGGAGTAAAAAAAAAGGGGTAATATGTGTGTTAGTAAAAGCAGCAATTGTGTGTGTGTGGGGGGGGGGGGGGGGGGGGGGATGCAGGAGGCTGTGGCTGCGATTTTTGTTGCTGATCTAATGGTGCAGTCTGGGGAAATGTAAGACTTCCACTTTGCATGCCTTAGGGCTTGTGTTTGAGAAAGTGAGCTGTTTTGCAGCTCCGTGGCAGGATAATCTGCGGAGGAGTTATGTGTGTGGTGACAAATATCACCCTCCCCTGAACACAGGGGCCAATTGTGTTGGTATAGGCGGCGCATGACAACGCTAGCCTTGGTCCAGACGGATCTGTCATTGCAATATTGTCTGTCTACGCGAAGCTATAGCAAAGCCGCATGCACCACAGTGGATTCGAACCCTTAGACCCGTATGTAGGTCTAGGGGTAGACCCCACGATATGTATACAAATAATTGGTTTATATCTTTTAAAGGTGAAACTCATGAATCTTTACATAGGAATTGCACCTCCGCTATACGAAATGGAAACTCCCCGGGTGCCTCTGAAGATTGCCATATAGGTGAATAGAGAATGTTCAGCTCGAATCACCTACAGTAAGAATACATAGGAGTACATGCATGCACATAATTATGTACGTACGTTCGTGTATGCCCATAGGAATAGGTATGTATGTGTGCACATTGCACAAGGGAGACTCTCTGACATGATGGAATGACGGTCCATGCCTGGATAATATACAAATGATTCACATTAAATATCTTCATGTGCAAACATAAACATATTCAATGGTTGAAAAAATGTCTTTATTGTTCCTTTGATAACTTGAATCTTTCTAGCCTGAGAGTATAGTCAACACATGCAATGTAACACGTATCATACAGCAGTGTTGCCATGTCTGCTTATTATACTGTACTTGACTTTGGGCCTGTTTTCATGTAAAGTGTAGTTGCTTATTTGGGCTTGTTTCCTAATGTCGTTTAAATCAGTGGCTCTCAAACATTTTCATGTCAAGGACCCTCAAATATGAATATGTATTTGTCCACGACCCCCCCCCCCCCAATCTAAAAATATCTTGTGCCAGGGCAAAGCTGTTGTTGTTCTCTGATCAGATCAGATAAAATGCGACACATTCAATGAATGCCACATTTGAGATTTATTGTAATCTTTACTACATTTTATTAAATCCTATATGCATCATGGCAACAGTGTTTCCTCTAGGCTCTCTGATAATTTGATGATGTAGGGTAGCCCTTGTCTTGTTTGGACATCTATTGGATGAGAGGAAATGTAATTGTGAGGGGAAAGAGGCCGATATGAAAATGAAGTGTTTTGGAATGCTTCTGTCTGGTTGAATTTTAAATATCATCATCAACGAGTTCCTGCAGCCATGGGCAAAAACTTTCTATTGGCCACATTCATTGCAATCTAATTATATAAGGAACCACATTTGGAAACTGGAGTCATGCAGAGTTCATGTTTTGTTGTCATATTCTCCAGGACTATATATAGTCTCATAGCCGTAGATCTCCACATATAGGTTTAGTGAAATATAAATTCAATGAATGGGCTAAAACTATTTTTAATCTTAATCTGGAGCACAAAGAAAATGTATAATGATTTGACTACAGATTTCTGCTTTCATTCGCCTCCAGGAATGAATACTATGGAGCCTTCCAACATTTCAATGAACCATTCCATTTCATTTAAAGGACAACTTTGGCGTTTTTTTCAACCAACGTTCATATTTTAGGTTGTTATTAAAGAAAGTATTCTTTTTTATTTATTTGTTGCTTTCTTTTGTTTTTGCAATTTTAGCTATTTTTGACAGGGCGGCAGGGGCATACGAACATGGGGGTACCCCACTAAATCTCAGAGGCAAATATTGTACTTTTACTCAAAACCCTTTGCTACTAGCTAGTTTGTAGATTTTAATTTTAATTACAAAACATACATTGACCACTTCAGCCTTATATATTTCCGACATTTGGAAATAGCCGATCGACAAGCTCACAATGAGTCGCGGTGATGCGTTGTGAGCTTGTTGATTGGCTATTTTCTAAAGATTTCTTAAATTCATTTTGAACTTGTGAAATGGGACATTCTGCAGACACTTTTATGTTTGGTACTTTATGTACATTTTGACAACCTCCCCCGTGTGAACGAGCTCAATGAGTTCTACTGTAGGTTTGAGAAAGAGAGGTTCCCCCCCACCCTCTTCCTCCATCCCTCCCTTCCACAACCACTATCCCCACACCCCCCTCGCTCTGTCATGGAGAGAGAGGTGAAACTGCTGCTGAGGAGCCAGAATCCCCGTAATGCAGCCGTCCCGGATTCTGTCTCCCCCTCCGCCCTGAAGCACTGCGCTGACCAGCTCGCCCCGTTCACCAACATCTTCAATGCCTCGCTGGAGCTGTGTCACATCCCAGCGTGCTTCAAGGCCTCAACCATCATCCCCGTCCCCAAGAAGGCCAAGGTGACGGGCCTTAATGACTACAGACCCGTTGCCCTGACCTCTGTCGTCATGAAGTTCCTGGAGCGCCTTGTCCTGGCTCACCTGAAGAGCATCACAGATCCTGTGCTGGACCCACTGCAGTTCGCATACAGAGCCAACAGATCCATGGAGGATGCCGTGAACATGGCTCTGCACTACACCCTACAACATCTGGAAACTGCAGGCAACTACGCCAGGATCCTGTTCGTGGACTTCAGCTCGGCCTTCAATACCATCCTGCCATCCATCCTGGAGCACCAGCTGTCCCTGCTGCAAGTGCCGGACTCCACTCGCAGGTGGATTACCGACTTCCTCACGGGTGAAGCTGGGGAAGAGCATTTCAAGCTCTAGGTCCACCAGTACCGGTTCCCCGCAGGGCTGTGTCCTGTCCCCACTCCTGTTCTCCCTGTACACCAACAGCTGTGTTTCCCTCCACCCATCAGTCAAGCTCCTGAAGTTTGCAGATGACAACACCCAGGTGGGCCTCATCTCCAAATGGGATGAGTCGGCCTACAGGAGGGAGATCGAGCAGCTGCGGAGTTGCGGAGGTGCAGCAACAACAACTTAGAGCTAAATGCTCTAAAGACAGTGGAGATGGTGGTGGACTTCAGGAGGAACTCAGCCCTGCGCCCCCTCCCATCATGTTGGGAGGCACCCAGGTGACCCCAGTAGAGTCATGTCGGTTCCTAGGCATGATCCTCTCTCGGGACCTGAAGTGGGAACTCAACATCATGGCCCTCCTGAAGAAGGCCCAGAAGAGGCTGTACTTCCTTAGGCAGCTGAGGAAGTTCAGACTATCAAGGACCATGATGGCTCAGTTTTACCAAGCCATCATTGAGTCCATCCTCACACATTCCATCATCACCTGCAGCTGCAAAATATCTCGCCAAGCTGCAGCTGGTGATACGCTCTGCGGAGAGGGTGATTGGCCGTCCACTGCCCTCCCTCAAGTCCCTGCACGACTCCAGGGCACTGAGGAGAGTGAGAAAGATCATTGCCGACCCCTCCCACCCTGGCCACGGCCTCCTCACCCTGCTCCCCTCTGGGAGAAGGTTGCGGCTGCCGAAGGCTACAAAAGCCCGCCACAGACTGAGCTTTTTCCCCTCAGCAGCCAGGCTGCTAAATGACTCTGGTTTCCCTCCCATGCATCCCCCCCCCTAGGGAGTGTCACTGGCACCATGTTTGCACTATGTTCCATAACTCTACACTTTATATTTATACTTCTTGCCCAGTGATGTATTTGTGTTGTTCATATTTATTTGTTATATGTGAAAAAAGGGATAAGGAATGCATACACGCAAATGTCAAAACAAATTCCTATGTGTTTTACACAATCTGAATCTGAATCTGATACCAATAACCTACTTTTGTACTTTTGAATTCTGGACTTTTACTTGTAAGAGTCTATATTGCGGTACGCCTATTGATAATTTTACTCAAGTAAGAGATGAGATCTGATCTGAGTACTGAGTACCACTGATGGGGTCAGGGGGTCAGGGGCAACAAGCAGAAAGTCACTGATGGATGGACCAATTAGGTAGGCATTAATGCATGGCCACTGCACCCAGTGTAGGAAGAAAGACATTTGGGGACAGTAACCGCTAGCTCTGGGCCATGAGGGCATTTAGGTCTTATTGTCTGCAGCTCTGGAGCATAAAGAGATGACGATGAAGTCTGAAAATATGAAAAGAAAAAGAAAGTTGCACCTTTCATGACAAGATTAAGGTGTTGACGTGTCTGGCACATGATGACCCCCCTCCCAATTAAGCCATCCAACAGGGCTGTGTAATAGTGTTCATTACCTACCCTTTCCTTAGTGATGGGGCAGGTCTGTATAGTCATTAAGGAACACTTACGGATGAGTCCCTTGGGTATTGCTCAGCTAGGCTGCAACATGAACATCAATTCAGAGCATTGACTGAATGTGTTAAAAGGGAAAGAAAGGGGAGACCACCGCAGCATGTGTGAGGAATATAAAAGCTCTTCAGCCCAAAGCAGCATTCCTGTCTCCTCTGACAAACATGTACAATGTCGTCACTTGTCGTGCCATATTCCTGTCATTTTCGTTCCTCTAATTGAAATAGGGAAGGGGGGGGTGGTTATTGCATAAGTACAGTTTTGAACTCTGATCTGGGATCACAGTTCACCTCTAAAACTAGCCTACATTGGCTAGATGGGAATCACTTGCTCATGAGGAGCCAATTCATACAAGTAATTAATGCTTAATTTATGAACTAATACATTAATCATATACATTCATCGTGAATTCCTTGTCTTCATCAATTAATGTTGAAATAACTCTGACTTAACCAAAGTAATATTATATCATTAATAAAGAATATTATCCCACAATTGCTTAAAAACATGAATTCATATGAGACCATATTATGGCCGTGGTGTGTTTGTAGATCTGCTTTTTTGGTGTCTTATGTACAGTATATAGGATAGGATTAGTGAGGCAATTAGTTCTCTATAGGTAAGTGTTATATGTCTATAGCTTTTAGGAAAACAGATGTACGTCCATCCACACACATGCGTGCGTGTCTTGAAGACTCATACGCTGACGTCGCTGAGTTGGCGGTACCCGGATTTGAACCCATGACCTTGTGTTTCAAAGGTGGGTGTTCTACCTACTGAGCTATCCAGACTCTATCAGTTGTTTTATTGTTAACAGCAAAATCATTCAGGGTTTTTAATGACAATTATGTGTCCTGGTTTTGGGGCATTGGGCATGTCATTATTCATTACTGCAGTGTGTTTGCTGTTCATGTTTTCACGTACAAACTTCTCTTCAACTGGGATTTCAGAGAATGGTCCATAGATTGTGTGTAGAACGTTTCATGCAAATCTCTCAAAGATCCAGGCAGAAAATCAGGTATAAGCATTTTTCAAACTGTTAAAAATGGCGGAATATCTTAGGGCGGAGCTTACTGGTCAAAGTGACAGATGTGTTCCTCCTGAGTCAAGGCACTCAATTTTCAATTGAGTGCTATGCTTCGCCCACGACCATTGGTCCCTTAAAATGTCTTCAAACGTTATCAGCATCGCTAAGAAAGGGAGAGATCTGTGTCTCGTGGCCTACTTTTGGTGTCAGGGCCATTCTCAGAACTACTCAATCAAACCATTGGTGCAACAAAACAAAAAAATAAAACGTGTGCAAGAGTGAATGAAACGTGGAGGGAGGTGGGGTGGGGGGGTTGTGTATTTTTATCCTGAGGTCTGATTTACCTTGCCCTCTTTTGAAACACGGAGCCCCGTCTCCGTCGAGCGTGAAGCTCTGAAAATAGGCCATTTCTGTCCTCCGTTTAACGGTGAAGAAATGAGCCGTGCAACGGACCACAGCAATGTTGCCAGGTCTGTTTATTGTAAGTGACCGTGGGCTTGTTTTTCCCATTAAGTCACTTGTAAATATTGTTAGTATTTTTGGGGGGAGGGCTTGTTAACCACTGGGAGCCACTGGTTTAAACAACACCAGGAAGCAAGACCAAAATAACAACTGATATTTTCATGTCAAGGACTCCCTAGTCTCACGTAGCCAGACAACTATTCCACAATCTCCGAATGCTATATAGAGTCTGGAACTACACCTCCTGAAATCCGAGTAAGGAAGCTGCCATTTCCGTTCACGAAGATATATTTGAAAATATCTTTACATTTTATTTTTGTATTTCCTTTTCTGCTAAGCAGCAAGCTAATGAAGCTATATATGCTTAGACGATTTCTATTTATATTTGGATACATTTACTCGACTTGACTGTAAAGACGAAATGGAAGTGGGGAGGAGGCGCTTTATATTTTACTCATGATAGAGAGAGTAACTACAGACTGCATGATGGAAGCATTTGGAAATTGCGAGAGGCAACAGTCTGGTAACACGAGACTAAGGACTCCCAAATTCATCATCTGTGTTATTAAAATATTTAAAAAATATATTCTTTTTCAAGGTTTTTGAAAATAGCAGACACGTTGTGAGCTTGTAGATCAGCTATTTTCAAATAGCCAGTGCACAGCGTATTCGGTTAAAGTGCTCATGTGGTCTATTCGCTTCTTTTGGCTTTGTTTTCATAGACCCGGTTGCTTATTTCCGGCCAGAAATCTGGCAACACTGGACCACAGCCCATCCATCAGCCTCCTGGAGTAAGGATAGATTTGATATTAAATGCACGACACTGTTGCGGAACACTCAGAAGATGGGGGGGGAGTGGGGGGTCTTCTCACAATAGCTGCTCTCACAGAGGACCTGACGCTGGTGATGTTTGTGCCTGGATGCAGTTATAAGCATTTATTTATAGAAAGGCTTATTTATATAGTTTTCGAGGGCATCCCTTTGATGGTCAAGGATGGATGCCTCTAAAAGCTGCATCATCAGGGGTAAAAATCTCAACACATCGTAAATGAGTGCTAGCCAGAAATTCCATCTTCTGCATAATTATCATCTCGGTCGGGTGGATACCTCCTACTGTATGTCCAAAACTGTTACTTTTCAGGATTCAAATTCGAAAGTAGCAGATCTACAAGCTCAAAACATGGCACGAAGGGGCAGGGGTGTCACAGGGTATCTGAAGATGGGAGGGCATGAGCGTGGGGAGGGGACGGTGCCCGCGTGTGTGTGTGTGTGTGTGTGTGTGTGTGTGTGTGTGTGTGTGTGGGGGGGGGGGGGGGGGGATGAAATCACCTATCTGTGAGAGTGGGGGTGGCATGACGTACTCACAGTGAATGGTGGTGATGTGCCTGCAAAGCAGCATGTTTTGAGCTTGTAGATCTGCTAATTTTGAATGTGCTACTTTTGCTACTGCTGTATGATCAAGCAGAGGTAGGGCGTTAGTTTATGGAAAAAACACAAAAAGTTAGAATATGGAGATAAGCGGTTTCTGCCCAACAGCAACGATAGAGAATCTCAATGGTAACATGATGTTATCTTTGCCAGATATGCGTGAGGTGGTGGTAGGGGTGGAGAAGGAGAGGGTACTACTGAGGAAGTGAAGATAATGGTGCTATAAGCCAGCGCGGCATGAAATGACTAGATGTGAGCTTGTATGTCTACTATTTTTGAAGGAAAAAGTCAAAACTGATGTGTGCAATAATGTGAGCTTAGGCCTATGTGTCTTCAAAGATCATTGAAACAGTTTGAATATTAGTTTTTACCAGCTGCTTTAGCTGCTGGTTAAACATTACTCATGAAATGTAGATGACCTAGTGAGGACCTAGTCATACTGAATGCATAGTCCCGATTGACTTCCTCTGGCCAACGGGACGGGACAGCTCCAGCCTAGCACAGCTGCCTCGTCTCTGGCCGATGGGACTACAACATAGCGAAGAGAAAACATACACGCGCCGACACTAGCCATGTGGAAATTGACGACAGCAACCATAGGCATGTGGAAAATAAACCACATGCGTCAACACCATGAAGATAGTAATGTGGAAATTGACGACAGCAAGCAACACATATGGAAAATAAGTTTTCCCCTTTTGCCCTATATTACTCTGCACACTACAGACAGCAAAGCCCAGAGGGACACTGTGTGTGTGTGTGTGTGTGTGTGTGTGTGTGTGTGTGTGTGTGTGTGTGTGTGTGTGTGTGTGTGTGTGTGTGTGTGTGTGTGTGTGTGTGTGTGTGTGTGTGTGTGTGTGTGTGTGTGTGTGTGTATAAATGACATCCTAAAATGACATCCCACAAAATTGGGACTCCAAAGTTAGTGCAGGACTGCATGTTACCGTAAACAAACCTTATTAGTGTGTAGGTAGCTATGTATAAACCAACAGACTCTCTCAGACACTCTCCCTGTAGATGTTAACACAACATCGGGGTGACAGGGCTTGGTAGGGGGTTGTTTGTTACTGTCTGACATTTGACTACAGTATATAGCACCATCACGCCATGGGAGGTTCAGATGCTCAGAGATATAGCATACAGTACACGTGTGTGTGTGTGTGTGTGTGTGTGTGTGTGTGTGTGTGTGTGTGTGTGTGTGTGTGTGTGTGTGTGTGTGTGTGTGTGTGTGTGTGTGTGTGTGTGTGTGTGTGTGTGTGCGTGTGTGCGTGTGTGCGTGTGTGCGTGCGTGCGTGCGTGCGTGCGTGCGTGCGTGCGTGCGTGCGTGCGTGCGTGCGTGCGTGCGTGCGTGCGTGCGTGCGTGCGTGCGTGCGTGTGTGTGTGTGTGTGTGTAAAAATACCTCACACGTACAGTACAGTACATGTACTTAGCTACTTTACACCTCTGAGTTTAATTGATGGAGAGGACGGAGTGAACATCCTCTTCCTTCCTGAGTCCAGGGAGAGGGAGGAAAAGGTTATCCGTCTCACAATCATTCTTAATACCCAGATCAATTTACCGAAAGTCCTGAAAGGTGAGCGGGCAATATGTAAAAGGAGGCAGTCAATAAAAGCTCGCTTATCGGCGGCTCACCACCAACGCGAGGTCTCATCAAACGATCACAACTTTATTAAATCCCAGACAGCCCTGACGGACCAATAACCTTTTGACAATTTAATTGCATCTTGATAGGCGGCTGGTAGCCAGATGAGTGGCACAGCGGAGAAGACAATAAGCCTGTCCGTTACGACACCAATAAAAAAAAGGCACATTTAGATCATTAGACTGGATTTTATGACCATGACAGCAGTGAAGTGACAAGTTGATTAATATAAATACAATGTAATTACTTGTTAAACAAAGCCTAATGAGAGGTAACTCTTTCCATGAGACTTGTTGACTCACTCTGAAGCCTGAATTATATTTTGTTGTACGACGGTGTTGCACGCCAAAAATGCGACGCATTGCAAGCTTGTGGGTTGAGTTTGTTCATGCATTGTTTGGACACCATTCTGTTTCTAAAGAACAACACAGTTCAGTCATTTCATACCAAACGGTTGGTAAAAAGGTTTCCCTTCACGAAAGGATCCATTATCTCCTGTTTCCTTAGCGTGGGGCAGCTTGATGTACAAGTACACCCCCTGGAGATGATTCTATATGTCGCAGGGACTTACCCCAATCCAGAGTCATAGAGTAAGGTAGAGTTACGGCATTGAGGTTGCAGAAAACAGCCTGGTCACGTGGTTCATGTACTCGCGCGAGCCCATAGACTCCAATGCATTCCGTAAACTTCCAGTTGTCCCCATTCAATAGAAGTCTATGTAGAAGAGCCGACATTGGAATGTGTGTGTGAACGGTACGTGTGTACGTGAACGGAGTTGTCGTAACTCTGTCTTACTCTATAGGCTCTGCCCCAATCCAACCTTTGATGCTGAGTGCAAAGCAGGGAGGCACTGGGACCCATTTTTTTTAGTCTAATGGTATGACCCGGCCGGGGATCGAAACCTGACATATACCATTCCCAGGACGGACACTCTAACCACGAGGCCACTGAGCTGGTTATGTCCATAATGGCCCCCCATTATTTGGGGGGGTTTCATCCTGAAAGGGTTGGGAACCCTTGCTCTACCCCTCTGACCTGCGAGCCCAGATGCAGCAGAGGTTTTGTGGGGGCTTCAGTGTCATCGAACCTGGAAACTGCTCTGTCCTGCATGGGAGGCCACTGTGAATTAAACGTCTCTTGCTATGTGTTGAAAAGATGGCCAGTTGCCAATTGTGAACCCCTAGGAGTGTCACCTCACCCACACCCACCACCACCACCATGTGGCCCACTATGCCTGTGACAAGGTTATATTCTTCCTGTCGATAAGGTGAAGACACACTAGCTCTGGACCGCAGCGTATGGACCAGAGCTAAGTTCACACATGTCCCCCGCTGAGATATTGGGTATTAGACCAAAATGTCTCATTGGCAGGGTTATTGCATGGGTGAAATGATCTCTCTCCTCTTCTCCCACACCTCCCTCTCTCCCACCCTTTCACTTTCACTCTTCCTCCTCCCCCTTTCTCCCTCCCTCTCTCTCTGTCTGTCTCTCCATCTTTGCCTCTGTCTCTTCTCTCTGTCTCTCTCTCTCTCTCTCTCTCTCTCTCTCTCTCTCTCTCTCTCTCTCTCTCTCTCTCTCTCTCTCTCTCTCTCTCTCTCTCTCTCTGATGTTCCATGTCTGGGATATCGACAGAAACATCTTACCTCCATATTTTTACTCTTTGTCTTTTTTCGCAATTAATGCCCTACTATTTGATCAACACACTCTCACTTAACACACGTGTTTTGAGCTTTATTTTTGGTCAATGTTCCCCCAAGAAAATAGGAATGCTGGGGTCTAAGTTAAACAACAGTCTGTCTTAATGGATTCAAATATTCTCTCCAGTTTTCCTTGTGACATACTGTATATCTTTGGGGGAAAGATTTACATATTTACATACCGTTTATATGACAAAAGGTGCAAGAAACAATGTAATTCAGGGGTTCCGTGGATGAAAAGGTTATTTACAGGAGTGACCTGAGCCAAACATGTTTGAGAACCACTGCTCCAAAGGATGACAGCTGGTTCTGGTTAAACTCTACTTTTACGCAAGGCCTGATTGAACATGGTTGTTTGCATAATACCGCTTAGCTATTGCGTTGTTCACTCAGGCTTTTAGCAATTAGTTTGTTTTTGTTATTCTGTTTTGTAATGCGTCCTTGGGTTTTCTTGAAAGGAACTATAGAAATTAAAGTTATTATTATTATTATTATTATTATTAACCGCTGTGATATTACCTGGGTTGACCCCCATCCTCCCCACACCTCACCCCTGCAGGTGACAGGATGAGCCAGGATGTGGGTCAGTGGGAGAGCATATCAGTGGGGTCTGTGATTTGAACAGCAAAGAGCCGCAGGGTGTGGTGTTGTTCTGTGGTGTACCACGCACACTCTCACACACATCAAACAGCCAGGTGTCGTCATCGGCTAACCAAGGGCCAGCAGGACACCGGAACATGGAACAGGTAGAGGCTAGAGGTGACTATAGTGACTCAAAGCATGCAGTACGTAGACATGTCCCATTGTCTTGTTTGTGTCTCTGCATTGAGTCACTAGTCACCTGTAGTGACTCAAAGCATGCAATTCAATTCAAAGGGCTTTATTGGCATGAGAAAACATACGTTTAAATTGACAAACAAAGCAAAACGCGGAACAATACAATCAAAACAAAATGTATGTACATTTGAAAGTCAGAATCTCCAATAAATGCATTTCTATGTACCAAGATCACTCGATGGCGATGCAGATACACACAATGATTAGTCTTTAGGGTGGTTGTGTTCCATTTGATATCCTTCTCCTACCACAGCAGCTCACAAATCTTGCTACTGTGTTTGCACATTGTTGTGCATCAGATATGGGAGTTTTTTGTCATTAGTCATGTTTTCAAAATCTCTGTGCAGGGTGATTGTAATCTGTGGGAAGTATGTGTCTCTGATGTCTTGGTACAATGGACAGGTGGTTAGGAAGTGTATCTCAGTTTCCACTTAATTTTGTGTGCAGTGGGTGCATAGTCTGTCTTCTCTCGGGTAGCCTGGCCTAGCCAGCCTGCTTTCTGGTCTAGAGGGGCGGGCACGCAAGGAGCAACCGCTGCACTGGAGAATATTGGTTCACCGATCTGCGTTTCGCTGTGTGAGAGTGCATCGGGGTCACTTTCTTTTAGGTTGTTGTAGAAATTAAGTGCTCTCTTTTTTATTTTGATTATGAGTCGTATCATCCTAATTCAGTATGCATGCAGTATGTAGACAATGCATACTCCCATTGTCTTGTTTGTGTCTCTGCTGCTGCTATGACCTCCGGCTTCAGTTATACGGCACACACACGCCGCACCGGCAGTGGCTCAGGGGTAGAGTGGCCGGTAAAGCAGCCAGATAGGAACGACAAGGCACGCTACCTCCGCAAGTTAGATAGCATCGGCATAGATGTTTGTCCGTATGTGATTAAGGATTGGACCAAGTTGCATTGGCAGCCATAGAAAATGTGACGTTTTTGGGCGTTCCTGTCTATAGCGTGGTGTCAGTGTATTCAGATTGGGTATCAGAATAGATTTTGTTTTATTCTGCACTTATTGCTTTTCTGCAGAGCTGCACACGGACAGCTGACGGCTCTCTCTTGTTTGATCCAATATGATATCGGGCTCACGTAACAGTATGTTTTAACGGTAATTACAGAGATTTAACTGAAATCATTACAAAACTGCCAGGTCTGAGAAGCTTGGATCAGAATATGATTCAACTTCCGCCTGTACAGTATATCAGCCACAGCTGCGTCGGGGAAATTAATGCATGGAAAATGAAAGTATAATTTTCGATTAGTGAGGTACCCGCTGTCTAGAGTGACTGTTTTAATGGCATGTGGCATCTCATTTTGGTCTCAAGATAGTAATGCTAATGATACAGCACACAACAAAACATGATACATTTGTTCGTATGAGGACTTTACTATCCCCAAAATGTCAATATAACTGTACCCGAAAATAACTAACATTGGGTCACCCCGGAAAAAGAGGTGAAGTACAAAGGAAACGAAAGCTGTGCAGAATAGAATTAAGAAGAAACTAGTAGTGAAAATGCTGTCTTTATTTTATACCCAGAATGCTAAGAAAGCCTGGCAGGGTCTACAAATTATTACGCACCTAAAATGTTGTTAATGAGTCTTTACAAATGACTTAAACTGTTATTGTAGCTTTTAGGCCGTGAGCCAGGACCCCAAATCTGGGGTCATCGGTACCATTGGGCCGACTAAGCCTCATAGTGATTTTTGGGAAGGTATACATGTCTAGAATTAGAAAATATGTGATAGCATTGCAGTGGTGGTAGCTTTCTGTGTGTTATCACTCCGTTTATAACCACATGCCAACATTTTCAAAATCCGAATGAAGTATTCTACTTCAAACTGATGGTTCTCTCTCATTATTGTTCATTTATCTTTGAAGAATGGTTGGGATACAGCTCAGACAATATATTTCTCTGAAAAGTTGTTAAAATTAGCATATCTAGAAATATTGTAATTATCTATTACAGGAGAGACAACATGAGACGTACTTCTGTTTTCATGAAAGATGTAGCACAAAGGTTCCTAACATAAATTATAAGGAAAAAAGTTTTATGAAATTCAATAAACTAAATTATAAGGAAATGTTTTATGAAAGTGCAAGTGTACAGTGTAAGTAATGCATAAGATAACTTTCCGTTCACCAATACATACAGTACCTTAATATTACCTTTTAGTCTTCTATCTGTTCAATACTAAACCTAATAATGTTGTTTTTTGTTTGTTTTGATTTGTATTTGGGAACAATTTTAGCTTGGTTGCCCAAACTGGCAATTTGCATAATCCAAAAAGGCCACTGAGCAGCGAGCAGCTCATTGCATTTTCATACTGTATGTATAGAACTAGAATTCCGCGGGCCTTCGGCCAGCTCATCCTATAGCTTGCACACGTCGCCAAGGGGGGCATACTCATGCTGTACTCTTCTGTACTGTACTCTACTGTACTGTACTGTACTCTACTGTACTGCTCTACTGTACTGTACTGTACTGTACTGTACTGTACTGTACTGTACTGTACTGTACTGTACTGTACTGTACTGTACTGTACTCTACTCCATACTCTACTCTACGGTTCTGTACTGTACTGTACTGTACTGTACTGTACGCAAGTTGCAGTGGTTTTTTGTAAGGATTTCACTGCGCAAAGAGTGTAGAGTGTCGGTGTGTATAACACCGAGGATGTTAACGGAGGAACGCTCCCGAAAGGGTTAATGCCACTTTTCTGTTGTATAAGTAAGATGCATTCCTGAAGCTATTTTTTTAAATATCAGGTCAATTTCACATGTTGAGGTCAGGTCAAGGCTAAATTTGACCTAGGGGAGAACAACAAATAGAAACAACTTGATGAGCATTCATGATTCACTTAAAAAAAACTGTCAAAAACATCACAAGAACTGGTATTTGTAATAATAGTATAAAGTCTCATTCATAGTCTGGATTTTCGGTGGTGAGGTGACCACCAAACTACAACATAATGTCACAAGCCGCGGTGAAGAGCAAACCACCGCCACCGCCCCAGCCCTTCTCTCTGTTTTTACTCACCACCGCTCAACATTATTTCAGCTCCGGTGGTCACCTCACCACCGGAGCTGTGGTCACCCCACCACTGGAAATCCAGACTATGAATGAGCCTTAACACACTATGATAATATTTATCTTTTGCAACTACATTCAATATCTGTAAGCTTCAACTCATAATCAGGATCATAAAATCAACCCACCACATGGCCCTAGCCCTCCTGACTGGCAGCATTATCTTTCCCAAATCCTGGTCTACCTCATCGTTAAAATCCTCTTTATCAACATTTCTCATTTGTAGCTTGAACATTTCATCAGGTGTCAGATCACCCTTAGCAAAATGTGGATGTCCCATCCAAATTGTGTGACATCAGCCAAAAGAACTTTCAAGTTGAGCTTGGTGGTCTGCCACATTCCACTTGGATATGAGGTTGCACAGGACTGTCCCATTCTAATGCTCTGTACTTTATACTATAGGTCCACCCGATACACCCCAATACACCAACAAGACAAGCACATCAGTTTATTCACTGAGCATGCGTATCACCCTGCATCAGGGACATAATGATGCCTGCCTCATCATGACCAAATACAGTATCCATCATCATCATCATTACAAGGACCACGGCAGTGCTTCTTTCCTCTATTCAACAATAGAACATCACTTTGGGTTTGGTATGGACACCATCTTGGATTTGGCAATACATAATTACCTGATGATAATTTCACTTTCACTGATTCAGCCACATTTAGCCCTAAAACCCCAAATAATGATTAATTAGTACTAGTTTTATATAGCCATTTTAAGCTCCTGGCAGCCATATTGGAGTCCATCTCGAAAATGGCGCCTTTCCGGAACATATGTATATATTCCTAGATTTTCAGTATATTCTTAAGCATGCCTAGAGGTACCAGAACCAATTGGAAAAACTTTTTCTATCATTTTTTTTGGCGGTGTATTACTATATGTTTTTCATATTGACCATGTAATTTTCGCCTAGTGTTATAAAATAAAATGCATGATAGCACTGATAAAGCTACCACTGGTGCAATGCTATCACATATTTTCTAACTCTAGACATGTATACCTTCACAAAAATCACTATGAGCCTTAGTCGGCCCGATGGTACCGACCAACCCCCCTGGCCCACGGTCTATTTGACACTGTTCAGTATGCAGGCAGTTGATAACGTCACAAGTTCACTAGTTAGTGATATCAGGATTTGATTATCCTGGATGAGGTTAAGATGTTTTTTTTGGTTTTGTTTTACCAATGGCTTGAAAAGCACTGGTCTATGAATACCCATGAAAACTTTGACATGCTAGTCCTACTGACACCCGCTGTCTGAGTTCTGATTGGCTGCCTTTCTACGCAACCCCTAGAGGGCGGGATGCAACCAGACACTTTTAATGCCATAGTCGAAATGGTCACGCGAGCGGCGCCGCCGCCGCCATGATGCACAGCGGAGCGCGTCTCTGTTTTTCCTACCCAGTTTAGCACCAGTAAGGGGAGGGGAAGGCTAGCCAACACCGTGCCCGCCACAGTCAGCGCACACAGAAGTCACGGCAGACGGCGTTGGAACGTGAACTTGTGAAGCACAACGTGTTGAAAGAAACAACACAAATAAAAACTTTGGCGAAAACAGAAGTCAATGCAAAGACGATTGCGCGAACGGGCGCGGCGCGACCTGGCACGGTACAAACGGGACGAACCGAGGTGAATATATATTCAGCTCTAATTACTCATGGGGCTGGAACCCCAGCCTGCCGCTGACCCAGCGACAGAACACAGAACCTGCCGAGGCGGACAGAACTATAGTATCTGTCTGTCTACATTCACTGCACCGCACATCCTGAATTGACTCATTCATTGCCACCTGGTTGACACCAAAGTGTAGAGGTTGTGCCATGTTTGGTCATTGTGACAAATACAAGCCAATTAAAATTGTGCACACCATGTATTGTGTTTGTCAATCAGTGGACCGGTCCATGACACAGTTTAAACACAACTCTTCTTTACTTTCAAACTTAGAATAATACAACAACGGCAAAGCAGCAACATCACATCATGTTGTGTATATCAAGACTCAAGTAGTCGATCCCAGATAATCCCCCCAATCATCATACAGGCAACACAGGAATATGCAACGAGCGCAGCACAATCAAACAGCTGTCAGTGAGACATAACACCATGTGCACGTCGTCACGTGCACACCGAATTTTTTAAGGCGTCTATTTACATTTCATAGCACAATTCTGGGGATATAAGGCAGCCACTGGTAATTAACTGATAATTGATCGGTTCTTGTTTACATCTTATCAATGTCAAATCCCAGGCTACAGATGGCATTGGCTCTGGGGTCCTGCGGCCATGCGGTGACTCACTTGCAGCTCCTTTCCAAGGGCTGTTTAAGCATTCACTGGACACACAGACAATTCCTGACCTGTGGAAAACGTCTTTAATTGCACCTGCTGTGCCCAAAAACAATAGGCCCAAAGAGGAAAATGACCCATGACATGTTGCCCTAACCTTAGTATGAAGTGTTTTGAGGAGTTACAGTAGTTCTAAAACAACTTAGTTCTAAAACAAAAGGTTAGGCAGGGCGGTGAGGATGTGCTGTTCACATTACGTTATTAGGAAATAACAAAGCTCTATAATCCCTGTCTGAGTGGCGTCTCAAATTAATTAACATAATGAGATGGCAGACACTTGTCCACTGTGTATGTCGCCAGAAATGACAAAATCGCTGAGACATTAATGTCAAAGCATGTCAGGGGTTGATGAAAACAAGCAGCGTAGATCCATGTTAGAATCATTGTTCCAACAGTGTATGCATGCGGGTGGCCCTGTTTTATACTTTCTCAAAGTGTCATTGTCTCCACCAGGCCGAAGGCATGGGGAGAGAGTATGTTTTGCACTCCGTCCGTGTGTGTGTCCGTCCTTCCGTGCACCGTTAACCCGGTCGATGCCAAACTTTGCACACACACTCCCTGGATGCCATCGATGAACCTCTGCCCCACATTTTCCAGAACGGCCTGTTATAGCGCCACCATGAGCCATGAGGCAGCTTTTCACATGTTTTACCTAAAACTGCACCGATCTGCGTGAAACGTTGCATGCACACTCCCTAGAGGCCAAGGACAAACCTTTGACCTGCATTTTCCACATCTGCCTTTTATAGCGCCACCAGGAGGCCGACTTTTGTAAAAAAAAATGTTTATATTACTCCTCCAGATTCTGTCCAAAAATCTCACAAATCGTTACACAGTATCTCTATGGTCATGTGCGCAAGTCGGATCTGTCCGATATTTCATATTCCATCCTAATTGGCTATAATTGGCTTTCACAGTTTGCAAGATTGCCCCGTTTTGAACAAAAGCCTCAAATCATGAACGCAGCGTGCAATTTACGTGAAATCTTTCACACATTTTCTTACTAGGCTGAGGAATATATCCCACCCTTTTCACATTGGCCTGTTATAGCGCCACCAAGACATTTTTCACAATTTTCACCTATAATGACATGCCCAAAATAGGAGTATAGGGATGTATGGTAGAGTGTTATTACAATAACTAACACATCTGCAGAGGATGGTCTCCTCCTTAGAGAAATCTAGACCCAGGTGTCAGGTACAGGTACAGGACTCCTATACTGTCTGGTTGACACTGTCTATAAATAACTCACCTGCTAATGTTCTAACATACCTGCTGTTCCATACATTATCTGTAGTGTGTGTGTGTGTGTGTGTGTGTGTGTGTGTGTGTGTGTGTGTGTGTGTGTGTGTGTGTGTGTGTGTGTGTGTGTGTGTGTGTGTGTGTGTGTGTGTGTGTGTGTGTGTGTGTGTGTCAGAACACGTGAAATTCTCAAGCGGGCGGGGCGAGGAAAACTCATTTACAGAAGAGATGGAGAGAGAGAGTAGAGAGAGATAGACAGTAGAGAGAGAGAACACTGTCTCTTTGTCTGTCGCCCCATGGGGTACACTATGTTTGTGAAGTAAGTGGGCAGACTAGAGTCTGTGTGTGTGTGTGTGTGTGTGTGTGTGTGTGTGTGTGTGTGTGTGTGTGTGTGTGTGTGTGTGTGTGTGTGTGTGTGTGTGTGTGTGTGTGTGTGTGTGTGTGTGTGTGTGTGTGTGCGCACGCGTGCGTGCGTGCGTGCGTGCGTGCGTGCGTGTGCCTGTTTTCTGTCACGCCGAGAGTGTGATGCCACAGCTGTCAGTCATCCTCTTGGACCGTGCGAGTGATTGGCTCAGAGGAACATCTGCTCATTTGGTTGGATTGTGACACTTGGTGGCCTGTAGTGCAGCCAGTCACGTGTGACACCTCTGCTCATTTTACACATCAGCCCTGCATGGATCACCACCACAGATACTGATGATATTAGAGGCAAATGGCAGTATTATGCATGTCTTAAGTACCAGGTCTTATTACTTAACTTAAGACCTGGAGGCGTGATCAATGCCATTTGGCTATTCTGAGTGGCCAAACAGCATTGACCACGCCTCCAGGTCTTAAGTTAAGTCATAAGACCTGGTACTTAAGACACGCATAATACTGCCCAAAGAGAGACAGTGACAGCGTTAAATAGCTCAATATTTTCTGATAGTACTCTCGTTGCTTTAGAGCAGTGGTTTTCAACCTTTTTCTTTTCAAGGCCAGGCAACTATACATTCAGCATTTGAGCCACGGACCACCATTCAATGAGATTAAGTCTTGCAGACCCCAATACTAAAGAATGTTTTGTTATCGCTGGATGAGATAACAGGCAAACGTTGAAATAACAATTATTTTACATTATGTGTAGACTTCTTGTAAATTAAGTAATGCAGATGTTTAACAATAATTTAACTCTTGAGAGCGTTAAATGTTACACTCTCAAGAGTTAAAGGTTACCAACTCTCCATCATTTAGCTTGACCACCAGTGGTCAAGGACCACTGGTGGTCCCCAGACCACTGGTTGAGAACTCCTGCTTTAGATTGTTTGTTCAGTAACACAGGTCTCCCTGTCTCAGCCAGATGGCTTCTATTATAGCATTCTAACTTTTCAGGAAGATAAAAGCTGTGTCCATAGTGAGTACATAATTGTAATTGTCAGCCATCTTATACATTATAATTAGCATTAGTGAGGATATGAAGCTATTGGAAATGGTGATGTGTTCCTTTAAGCGTTAAACGAGTACTTTGACTCGAGTACAAATTTGACTGTTCAACCCTTACTTTTAGTTCAGTATCCAGTGGTGGAAAGTAACTGAGTATATTTACTGTAATTTTGAGTTGTTTCTTTTACTTTACAATCATCAATACTTCTACTCCACTACATCTCAGAGGCACATATTGTACTTAAAGGCCTATTCACACTCCAGTTTTAGGTGATAAGGTGACCACCCTGAAAACGTTAATTAAAAGATGTTTATATTGAATTTGTGAAATGGGACATTCTGAGTACGTTGGTAGTTTATGTACATTTTGATACCAATAATTTAGCACTTTTACTCAAGTACATGTTTATACTGGAGGGTGTTTATACATTTCTGTATTGATACTTTTACTTAAAACTTAAAATAGTCACACGTGTGAAGTGAGGGGCGCTCTTATCATCATACATCATCACATTCATCACATCATATACATCATCACACCCGGCCAATCACTTTTGGCATCCTCACTTCTCCGTCCTCACTTTTTTTTGCACCACTGGGAGTATCTATGACTGAAGTACTCAAGGTCTGAGTACTTTGTCCGCTATTACTGCAGAGAGCTAATGGATGACGTCATCCAAAGGGCACCAAGACACAAATCACAGATGCGTCTGAGTCATACTCATGCCTCAGACGGTGTTTACTACTTTACACAGACATTTGGTCCGAGTGGTCGTCTCAAGAGGAGAAACCTCTGATTGAATCTCCATGACGGAGCAAAAAAACACAAAATATGTCATTTACAGAGAAGAGACTTTGACATTACGATCCATATACCGGCCGGAAGCCGCATCTGCCCCTATATGGAGATGAAAATAATGAATTAGGAAATGTGTGGTTTTTTCAAGGGTTTTTTTCAAGCTGCGTCCCGGGGCCAGTTTGCCTTGACATTATTCTGAAGGAAATCCGGAAAGCGGAACCCATGTCATTTACAGTAAGCGTGCACTCAGGGAAATTGTTTAGCTCGGGTCTCATGTAATATCCCCACTGTGGAGCAGGTGTGCATGGCACTTCAGTGCAGTGGTGGAAGAAGTACTTGCATATTTATTTATTTTTGAATGTTTGTTTTTTTGTGGCTTTCGCCTTTATTGTATTTATTTTATGGAGGGACAGACAGTAGCCTGACAGGAAATGGGGAGAGAGATGGGGGGAAGACATGCAGTAAAGGCTGTCGGGATCGGGAGTCGAACCCGCGGCACACTGCCAGACTGGATTACCAGCCAAGGTGCCTGGACCGCTGAGCCATGGCCCAGGCCGGTACTCGCATATTTTGCTTGAGTAAAAGTATCCAATACAGAATTATTCTGTTACAAGTAAAATTTGGTATTCAAAATTTACTTGAGTAAAAGTACTATTGGCATAAACATATCAAAAATGCCTCTGACCATGCTCTGGACAGGGCCCCTGCCCAGTGTCCATATATGGAGCTGGCCTAACTTCTGACCTCACAACACTCAATATTTGGGCATGGCTGAGACAAAACTCCACAAGCTGGCCTGTTCTGACATCCCAACACTCCATATGTGGGCATGGCTGACACAGAACTCCATATAAGGGACACAGAGAGACACATACATAAATCTGACATCATTCTGACGTCAGACGTAAAAGGGACACAGACATAATATCTGGGTGGGGCATCCATTTCCAACTTGCATCGTTCCAAGTAGGCCAGTGCCCAACGGGCACCGCCGTAGAGGCCCCAGAGGACATCTCTACTATACTTAAAGTACCAAAAGTAAAAGTACTCATTATGCAGAATGTCCCATTTCAAGTTTTCAAAATGTATATACATTTTTTAGAAAATAGAAGAGCTACAAGCTCACAACATGTCTGCTATTTTCAAATCCCCAATATATATATAGAGCTTAAGTGGTTAATGGATAGTAATACAAATCTAAAATTAAATAATTGTAGTGAAGTGAAAGCATAAGCTAACTAGCCTACTACTTTCTTCATGCAGAGATGTAGAAGTAAAAGTATTGAAAATTGGAAATACTCCACTAAAGTAAGAAATACCTCAAAATTGTACTTAAGTACAGCATTTTGTAGTTACTTTTCACCACTGCTTCAGCGAGGACTTAAAACAGATGACACCATGCACCAATGCATATGGAAAGCTATCCCGGATTTGTGTGCTGACCTCAAAGCTCTGTGATTGAATAATTCATACATCGACCCATTGCGGCTATCAGCATAGCCAATATGTCCGTTATGACATATCCTTTGTCTTTTATTCCTAGCTTTGAAGAATGGCATGGTTTTCTTTGATTACATCAAAACCGGACCGAGCTCCCTGAGTCAAACCTAACAGGTTGAGAGAGGGAGCCTGGCGGAGATGGGAGCTCAGCTCAGGCACACAAGATGCCTGTCGACGTGTGGGGCACCCTATACTCATTATCCTCTCCCTGGGTGTTTGCGGGAAGTGGAGAGGGAGGGAGCGGAGCTGGTAGGTGGGTGGAGGACGGCAGGACTAACCCGCCGCTCCCCGAGGGACGGGGGAAACAGATGGGGCCCCGTTTCCTCCACACAAATCACTGCCAATGAAGGTTCCCCACTGCTCCCCTGACCGGTTGGAGACGTGTGTTTACTCAACAAGGAGAGAGAGTTGAAGGATAGAGAATGACTGTGAGATGGAGGCATTATAATTCATATGAATACACGCAGACAGAGTGTCGGGAAGGACATGCTGTACTGTACTGTACAGCATATCTGCTCAGCGGATGACGCGGAGTCGGCCGCGTGTTGCCGCTTATTATAAGTGACTTTGAGCTTGTTTTTCTGTAAAGTCGCTTGTAAATGTTGGTAGTTGCGGGTTGTGTTTTTTTGGGATTGTTTTAAAGTGTATAGTTGCTTATTTTGGCTTGCTTCCAATGTTTTTCTTTTGTTTGTTTTTTTGTTATGGTTCAAAAGAGTGGCCCAGTTGCTTTTGGGGGCTTGTTCTTACCTAGTTGCTTGTTTTTCTTGCAAAATCTGACAAAACTGGTCCCTTTGCACTGCAAAGAGCAGTGCAGTCATAAGGCAAGGCAAGGTTAGTTAAGGTTAACAAAAGGAACAATGGACCGATTGTTTCAAAACAAACTCCATTAAGGCATCTTGGCCTTTTCGGTATAAATCAATAAGGCACAGGTTGTCGGAGGCAGCAAACAAACAAATGAAGGAACCTTTGCGCACGTCTTCCTCGCTGTTTTCAGTCGGACAGAAACAGCTGCATTGTGGCTGGAATAAGAGCAGTACTGTACACCGTGGACTGTGTACCTGTAATTAGCACTGAGAAAGAGGTGCTAATTAGTAGTGTGCCCAATCCCTAATGGATTAACTCAGGAAGTGATTCATTAAAGTTGTCATTCATTTCAGTGATGGGCCATCTCCTACCCACCTGCAGTGGTGTAAACTGCAGGGGTTCTCAACCCGTGGGTCGCGACCCCCCGGGGGTCGCCAAATTATTTTTGGGGGTCCCCAAATAATTTTAAAAAAATGTTTTTTATTTTTATTTTTTTAAATTCAACTGAATGGCTGGAAAATGGAAATGAAGAGTTTACATATAGTACACAAAGTACATGCAAACACACTCCCTAATGATTATATCTGGTTTCAGTATTTATTTATGGTGTATTGTCTCTATTATTAAGGTTATTGCAGCAGTCAATTTATATTGGGGGTCGGGGGGGGTGGGGCGGGGGTCCCGAGATGTTGCCAAAGCATTTTCGGGGGTCCCCGGCCAAAAACGTTGAGAACCCGTGGTGTAAAGTAACTATGAAGATTGACTTTAGTAGAGTATTATTACTTGAAAACTTTAGCTAAGTTACTTTGTAGATTATAGTTACAAAACATAGGTCTACATTAACAACTTCAGCCCTGTTTAAACTTTAGCTTAAGATCACAATGTGTCGCATTGCAAGTCGTGATGCATTGTGAGCTTATAGATATTTTCAAAAGATTTTTCATACATTTTAAACATGATAACTCGTGAATGGGGGACATTCTGCAAAAAGAGTAATTTAACTTTTGATACGTACGATACGATAAGTATTTATGCCAAAACGTTTGTACTCATATACATTTTGAATGTATTTCTAGTACATTGCAGTATTGATACTTTTACTTACCGGTAAGTGGGTATACTTTTTTCCACCACTGCTGATCAATACACCGTCGATTGTGTGTGCATCCATGTAATTAGCATTGTGTGCCCATAATCCCTAATGGAAGTGAGTGCTTAAGTTGTCCTTCATAAAGTTCTCCTATACCCACCCACCCACCTGTCAGAGACCTGGGGTACCTAGTATGTCCACCGGGGACATCATTAGTGATATGTCACCTGCTCCTTTCTCCTCTTTCCTCCCCCAGACCAGACATAGACCATGGTCTTGTTAGAGAGAACAGAGGATTAATCTATGATGGGAAACTGACACTAATTAGTATATTTTTGGCCAAAGCCCCTCAGAGGTCCATGGAGACATTCATTGTTGCCATCGTCTCTGGAGCAATGAAATGAAATGAAATGAAATCTATATTTACCCAGGGTATCTGGGCTAAGCTCAAGAACTTGTTTCCAGCCAGGCCCTGCTCATAGAACACATTTCATCGTAGTGGTTGATGCCTTGTTCAAGGGCATTTCAGCGGTGGTAATTTTAACGTGTCGGACGGCTGGTTCGAACTGGGAACCTTCCGGTATCTAGACCGCGCCGCTATCCGTTCGGCCACCGCTGCCACAAGGCACACACAACTAATGGCATTGACTCACTTGTTTCTTTTCTTTTTTTTTTGTCTTACATTTACAACCAATGAAACCGAAAAGCCTTCTAATGCTGTCAATTGACGTCATCATCACCAAGTTACTATCTATTTAGTAACTAGACTAATAGTCTATTTTAATTAATTCTTTCCAAAACATTGGCTCCTTGTGATTGCTTCCCGTGAGTGCTGTAACTAACTTTAACAACAGCTTTCAGTCCCATCCCAAAGACAACTAGAAAAAGTGCCCTTCTGGGCACAGGTCTCCACCAGGAGGATAGGAGTGTGTGTGTGATGTTTGGCAAAATGTTTAGGAGCAATATACGTGTGTGTGTGTGTGTGTGTGTGTGTGTGTGTGTGTGTGTGTGTGTGTGTGTGTGTGTGTGTGTGTGTGTGTGTGTGTGTGTGTGTGTGTGTGTGTGTGTGTGTGTGTGTGAGTAGATGTGGCGATTTGTACAAAACGGGTACAAAGCGGGCTACTCCTGAAAAGTTTAGAATTTTATTGTAGCCAATGAGGGTGGATTATGAGAAATCAAACAAACCCGTCTTGATCACATGACTATGGAGAGCATGTGTACCGTTTTGCGTGAAATTTGGATAAAATCTGAAGGAGTAATATTAGAAAATGTGTTTTACATATGTCGGCCTCCTGGTGGCGCTATAAAGAGCAGATGTGAAAAATTCCAGGCAAAGGTTTTTCCTTGGTCTCTAGGGAGTTGGCATACAAAGTTATCCACAGATCCGTGCAGTTCGAGGTAAAAACACTTTTCGGCCAGTTATAGCGCCACCATGAGGCTGAGTTGAAAATGTTCATGTGGCATTTCTTCCTCGGCCTAGTGGGAATGTGCGTGCACAATTTCACGGAAATCACACGATGTGTTCATGATTTGCAGCATTTTGTTTGAAACTGAGCACTCCTGCGAACTTTGGAAGCCAATCTTAGCCAATCAGGATGGAGTCTGAGAAATCTGAAAGACCGGTTTCGTTGAATGGCTCTAGAGAGACTGTGTACCAATGTGCGTGATGTTTGGACAAAATCTGTAGGTGTACTGTCCAAAAACCTGTTTTGCACAAAGCGGCCTCCTGGTGGCGCTATAACAGGCCATTCTGGAAATTTTGGGGCAGAGGTTCATCGTTGGCATCCAGGGAGTATGTGTGCAAAATTTGGCATCGACCGGGTTAACGGTGCCGGAGATTAGCTGTTCACAGACGGAAGGACGGACACACACACACACGGACACACGGACGGACGGACGGACGGACGGAGTGCAAAACATACTCTCTCCCCATGCCAACATACTCTCTCCCCATGCCTTCGGCCTGGTGGAGACAATTACTAATGAGTACAGGTTATGATATTAAGGATCCCTGGCTAATATAAGCATTATGCCTTAAAAACTATAACAAAAATGTACATGTGCTAATAAAAAACTTCCCCTTGCGGTTAATATGAGCATCAAAATAAAATGATACGTTATTAGTACATGCATTCCATAGGGAACCACACATGGACAAATGACATCATCAACTTGCAACGGGCATTATCCCCCTTGAGTAAAAGATGAACTATTTCTAAAATATATAATATATTTAAGTTTAGCTATAGAGAGCAATTATAAACTGTATTAAGGCTATGGCTTATTACCTGCAGGTATCCTTTTAAAGGCTTGGCAGATTTGTCAGTGTCACTATTGCACAGAGTCTGTTTGTTTGTCCTTCAACCAATACACCGGGCAGGAACGGAGCAGATGCTGCCAAAACGCACAGATATATTATTAATTTATAAAGATGGGCGATCTTCATTGGAGCCACTAGAGGCGAAATGGTACACAAAGCCTACAAATGGTCTCCTAAATAAAGTAGGCGTGGTTTGCTTCTCCCCCACCTCCCTCTCCCAGGCTGACAACAACACTGACAACGGAAATCAGCCCCCATGCATCAACCAAGAGTCTATGACAGTTATGGAAAATTATATTATTATTAAGCATTGGAACACACATTTTATTTCACTTTTAATACGTCCATTCATTTCACGTTATAATATTGAAATATTCACATATTCTCATCTTAAATATGGGGCCAGAGCCCCCTATGTGTTGTCCGTCAAGATAGACTCAGAGAGACTCTTCCGGACTCCTCTCAAATCTCGCGAGAGTTTGTTGCTGGGATAAAGAAATGTTGATAACAAAGTAGATTTTCTCCTGATTTGTCTCGCTAAACGAAGGGTCCAGTATTTAGTTCAGTGACCATGGAGTTAAGGAATGGTTCATAAGCTGTGTTCACGTTCACTCTCCCATTGGAAATGAATAGACTCCAACATTCTTCCTGTCTCCTAATAATGTGTCCGCCCCCTTCACGCAGATACAGGAAGTAATGCAAAGTTGGCCCCTCTTGGATATTATCCAACTTCATATCTCTAGCTGGGAGAGGGAAGTGGGGATCAAATAATGATAAAGCACATCTCTCACCCCAGTGAAGTTAGACATCAGAGTGTAGACATCAATGAGAATAATACAACACATCTAGACAGAATCCTATTGATTAATTAAGAGGATCAGTAATGACATAGTATGACAGATAATGTCATGATGCCAGTGGTCATGTCAGTGGTAGCACTTTTTCAGTTTTTCTGCCTTTATTTGAGAGTACAGTAAGCTTACAATGGGGGGAGAGAGATGGAGTGACAAGCAGCAAAGGTCGTTGGGATGGGGAGTCGAACCCGTGACATGCTGTCAGGCTGGGTTAGCAGCCTATAGGTGCCCGTCCGGACCGCTATAGACCAGGCCGGGTTTAGGCATAATTTAACTGAAGTTACATTTAGGAATACCTGGTGGCATTGAGTTTTATGTATTTTCTTTTCTTTCTTTTTTTATTGTTGTTATGTGTGTTTTACCTCTGAGTCACCATGCAAAACTTTATTGGGTATAGGAGTATATTGGGTATAGGAGTGTTTTTTTATGGGGTTGCTACTGTACTTTTTAAATAAAACATCTGAGTATAATTCTTCCACCACCATGACTGGCGAGACAGCAGATGGCCATGATACCCTGTTGCTAAGCAACCATTAATCAAACACCCTGAGCATGCCGTGGTGCAAAAAGAAAAGAAAAAAAAAAGAAAAGGAAAATAAAACAAAAGTAAACAAACTGCTTGTTGAATTCAAATTAATGTAATTTAACTTAAATTGGAGAGCACGTTGTGCAGGGCATGGGGGAGCATGGCTAGGAGCCCTCAACTCCATCACACACAGACGCTGTCCATGTCTGAGTATGTGAGCAAATTTAATTAAAGGGAGTTCAAACAAAACATCCTTGCTTAATTTGTGGACTTCGGTCTTATGTCTAGCGGAATTGAAACTCTCAAAAGATCAGATAACCCTTGACTTCAATACTAAATGATTATAAGACGTTTTGTTTTTTTATTTATTTTTTACAGTCACACAACATACACGTACATCATACACCAGCAAAGCACATTAGATATAAATACTGAGTTGCTCTTCCCTGACTGTCAACTTTGCATTGGCTAAAGAAAAACAATAAAACATTTGACCTCTTCCATGGAGCTTGTTAGAAAGCTTCCTAACCTACATAAAACTTTGGCGACGCTATGTGGATGACATCCTTTTATTATGGAGCGGCAGTGAACATGATCTAAAAATGTTTTTTGACTATATCAACTCCTGCAATGAATCACTGAAATTC
Source organism: Electrona antarctica (assembly GCF_951216825.1). Lineage (NCBI taxonomy): Eukaryota > Metazoa > Chordata > Actinopteri > Myctophiformes > Myctophidae > Electrona > Electrona antarctica. The sequence continues at coordinate 11,860,763 of NC_136801.1, read as the reverse complement.
ACTATCACCTTTGACAAAAAGGAAATCAGTTTTCTGGACATACGCATATACGCAACGGCAAAGGTTTCAAAACAGATGTTTATAGAAAACCCACAGACAGTAATGCCTTGCTCCGAGCTGATAGTTTCCATCCGCTACCGCTGAAACGCAGCCTTCCAATAAGCCAACATAGCCGCATGAGGAGACTCTGTAGTGAAGACGCAGATTACAAAACACAGGCAGATCTCCTAGATGCGCGCTTCAGAAGCAGAGGCTATCCAGATGAATGGCTAAAAAAGGCACGCGACAGATTCAGCGACTGCACACAAGAGGAAGTTCTTCAATCCAAACGGGACGCTCCCTCAAGTAACGGCCCTCTATGCATTGTGCAATACTCAGCCCTGGGAAAAGAATTTGAATGTGCTATAAAGAAACATTGGTACATCATCAGCAGCGACCCCAAACTGGCCAATACTTTTAAAGAAATACCTAGGGTTGTTTACAAACGTCCTCCCAATATTAGGCAAACTGTTGTCAAATCAGATCTCACTCCTATCTCGCCAGAATCTAACTTTTTGACTCAAATCCCCGATGGTAATTATAAATGCGGCCGTTGCGCACAATGCAACTTCACCACTAAGAGCCACACTTTTACGCACCCACTCACGGGTAAAAACTATGACATCAAGGGCACTATAACATGCACAACCAAAAATGTTATATACTTGCTCAAATGTCCATGTGGTCTAGGGTATGTTGGCAAGACCAACAGGGCGTTAAAAACACGCATGAGCGAGCATAGAAGTAGCATTCGCAACCAAGATCCAAAAATCCCGGTTGCAATGCATTTTTTGTCCGCTAAACATACTGTGGCCACTCTGAGATATCAGGGGATTGAACATGTAAAATACCCCAGGCGAGGAGGGGATCTAAATAGACTATTGCTACAACGTGAATCCTTTTGGATTTACACTTTGAATACAATGTCCCCAAAGGGAATGAACGAGGACTTCCCCATCAGCCATTTTTTATAATTTCTTTATTGTACACTGTATATATTCGAATTGTTGCCTAAGTAATAATACCTGATTATGTGAATCACTATCATAGATTCTATAATAATCATGATGTCCTTTTGTTTATTCCACGTCTGTGGATTTGAGAAATGTGTAACACTATATTTAATGATATTTCAGTAATTGATTAATGACCATGTTGTGTTGGTTCCACCCACACTAGTAACGTGACCCATGGGTGTCTACTTAAGTGGGTGGATCACTGACATCTTGAGTTTGACCAGATGAAGAGCCTTGGCTCGAAACGTCGTCAATAAACGTATACTTCGGAGCATATGAGTGTGCGGCTTCCTCTCTTTTCGCTTGTTAGAAAGCTCCCACGATTTTGCAACCCATTTTTTCACCCAGTGTCTAATGTAATCCTGGGCGCTACACTTCCTCTGCCAACCTGGGGGGGCAGTGGACTGACCTCATGCTTTCTTCTATATGTTGAGGAGTCCAAGCTGCTTCTTTTCACCTGACAGGGGAGAGTTTCCCCGGCCGGACGTAGCGTGTGAAAGGAACACGTTTTTCCGACCAGTTCCTTTCCCCTCCCCCTGGCCAGGGGGAGGTAGTTATAGAGACCAGGATTACTGCATGTTTTTGTGAGGGTACCTACCCTAGGGGACACGGGGAGAACATGCAAACTCCACACAGAAAGGCCCTTTCGCCAACTCCGCCTCGGGTATGGGCACTGTTGACGCGGAGGAGAGAACACACCCCCAGCGCCCACAGCGTCCCAAGTGGGAATCGGACCCAAGACCTTCTAGCTGTGAGACGACTGCACTACCGACAGTGTCACCGTCCGTGCCCCAGCATAACATGGTTTTGAACCTAAGTTCCTTCCCCATTGATGTCCACAATAGCATGAAAAATATAGTCTTGAAAAGACAAGAAGGTGTCTGCACACACTGCTAGCCAAAGTGCCAATATTTTATTTTTGGACGCAGAGTAAAAAGAAACCAATGTTTCGTCAGGTTACTGCCTTCTTTAGGGTATTTATTCATCATGTTTCTTCTCTTGGGAGCCATGTCTGCCTGTGGCTGCCTTTCTTGACCACGAGACTGTGCTCACTAATGCACATCCTCAGTTTTCACTGTAGTAGTGCAGTTACTGCAGTACTCATTCTCTGTTTTGTGCCAAATAGCATTCCAATTTGTTCTGGTTTTGGGTTGATTCTTTCCAATGCGTGAGATTGAAAGCTTTCTGTTTGTTATCGTATAATTATTTGTCAAGTGCAGCATTTCTATCTGGTTCAGCTTGTGTTGTGATGAGTCCCAAGAACCAGCTGACTGAGGGGGCATATCTCTCAGTCTCTATAAATATTACCTGAGGAAGAGCTAAACATTTTTGAAAATAGCAGATCTACATGCTCCCGACATCTCGCAACAAAACGTAACGCCTCAACTCCTACAAATGTGTGTTGGTGGGTCCCCAGTTCAAATAGGATTCTTTTGGCAGGGTCGTGGTGTGAAAAGGTTGAGAATCACTGGGTCAGGGGGTAAGTCCTTCATGTGACATACTGGCGTGTACTTGTACACCATTGCTGGAGGATGTACATCAGGGCACCTCACACTACAGAAACAGGAGATAGGCTCCTGACCTATGGGTTACTTGGCTCAGGAACCATTGATTCCCAACATAATCCCAAGGCTACTTACTTATTATAAGGCTATATAATTGAGTGAAATACGGGAACTACAGCGCATTTCATTTCATTATGCTTACCGAAACTCGACTCGACCCCTCGAATCTTATTTGCTTCTCATTTCTCATAAACCACTTCAGTCATCATGTTATCAAGAGATAAAACCCCACTCTCTACTGGAAAGAGAGAAGTGCTGCTAAATTGCTTTTGAGAAAATTGCAATGAGATCTGGCGAGCACTGACACTCACTCTTGTCTTGCTGAGGACGTGCTCCTACATGCACAATGTGGGATTATCACCTTTTGAGATGGTCTTGTTTTAAGAGAGGACATCTGAGAGGCTGCTGAGAGAGTGTGGGAAATAGCTGTGCAACAATATTAGCCCAAACCAAGTCCCAGTTCAATCAGGGTGAACTGAAATTTGCAACCCATTGAGTAGTATAAGAGAAAAAGGGGCGGGCATTATACAATGTGTAGTCAGTACATAAACATTTTCAGGAGAGAGTAGCTGTTTATGAGCTTATATTTTTATAGTGTTCGACTTCCAATTTTGTCTGCTCATTTCTTTGTGTCATCACTTTCAATTCCACTTGTTTAATCTATATCCTGACTGCGTTCTCTATCCTGATTGGATAACATTTGTATCCCAGTTTCAGTTTCTGAAAATGCATTTTCTGTTTAATAAAAATCTGAGACTTGGAGACTCCTGTTACTGAACAAACACTATATCAATGAGTACTATCACAATATAGAGCTATTTAACACTTATTTTAACCAAAGAAAATCACTTACACTACCTTAAGCAGTGTAAGTCCTGGGGACTTGTGACCAACGTATCCAATTTTATGTATTCAATTCAAATCAACATAAAAAAAAAAAAATACATATCATCAACAAATACAAAACATTGTATGTACAAAGGAGAAAAAGGGAAAAGTGACAAAACGACAGCGGTGAATGACACCTCACCTTCTATGGGAAATTGCATTTGCCTCCCCTTGTGGTCTCCTGTCCTGATACTGTAGATATTTTCTCTTTCAGGCTAGTTTTGAAGAAACGAGTGATTCACATTTGTGTCGGTAGGGCATTCCACATTTTGGTGACAGAGTAGTATAGAATGATAATTTTCTATATTCTTGGGTTCTATATTTGGATGGTGCCGGATCGTTGATCATCACTCAAGAAAATGGGCTGTTGTTGGATCAATACTATGACACAGGAGTTCCATGATGAATATGAAGACATCACGCCTACTGTAATGAGCTGTAATGAACTGAGCTTGACTTATATACCAGCCTCACTGACAGACTTAATATATACTGTATAGATCTATATACCAGTAAGCGAGAAGTGACCAGGTCGCGTGCACGCATCCGTCTGGGTGACAGCACACTGCTGGGCGAGCGCTGTCGCTTTGGAATGGGGGGTAAGATCTTAATTTTGAGAACTCTAGTTTTCGCCGGCTGCTGGGCGCAGCTGCACAAATGACTTAGGAGCAGGCCCGTCTAGAGTTTAAATGGACAGGTATCAGTCAAAAGGGAGACATCGAAGAGGAAGGATGGACGGGGTAGGATCAACATATGGAACGTCAGAATCAGCTCCATATATGGAGATCTAAGGGTTTGATGTCAGATGTAGAGTTGCTGGCCAATATTGATGACATCAGGGATCTCCATCCCTGGTGATGTCACGTGCTCCATCCCTAATGATGTCACGTGATGTCACGTGCCCGACCAACACACTGACGGGAAATGCACAATTCCATAGTTAACTGAGACCTTCGGTCACAATCAATATGTCAATATGTCTCACACCTCTTTCAGTAAGCCATTCAATCAGGGAAAGCTGTGTCATTTTAGAAGTGTATGTATGTGGGGGGGGGGGGGGGGGTAATGAAAATCTCAGTTTATATTAGACAGCAGAAGTCAGTGTGTGATTTGAGACAGGATAGAAAATGTCACTTGTGACTCTGTGTATTTGCATAGAAATGTATATGGGGGGCGGGTAGTAATACTGTCAAAATCATTTAGACCACTTTTTAACCATATTTTAGACTTTGGTAATTAAAAAATAGAAGATATACAAGCTCACAGAGTTTGCTCACCACAAGCTTGTAGATCTGCTTGAATTTAATTACTCAAATCTTTGGGTCTGTGGGCCTACATATCATTTTAGGGGACCATGACATGAAAAACAGGAAAACATAGGATTTATAAGACATTTTTAGAATCGGTACAAATATTGTAGCTTTGTGTTTATTGTGGTCCTGTGGGTACTCTCTGTCTTTAGCAACTGGCCAGGATCCAACAATCAGCATCCACCCATCAGTCATGATCAGCTCAGCTCAAAAGGTGGTCGGGGTGCATACTAGCAATGTATGAAAGCTGATGAAAGGTTTCAGGCCAATTCCGAGGCAGTTCAATCAAAGCCTCTTCCGTCTGCAGTTCAAGTCAAGAACTATATGGGTGAACTTCGGCAAAACAACTCCTGTGTTGTTTCATTTTTGTGCCGTTACTGCCGTACCACAATACAGATGAAGTAAACCTGAGGATACTGTCTATACAGTTGGGTGCCACCGATATTGTCCCTTATCATTTGACCCATTTAGGCCTGACCTCAAAATTTTAAAAAATCCTTCTAAATCCTCCAGTTTTCTGAAATAAATATTTTCACGATTTTTCAAAAATAGCAGACCTACAAGCTCGTAGCGCGCCACTCGGTGGCGCGCTATGAGCTTGTAGATCTGCTATTTTTCAATAGCTAAATTATAAAATAATGTTTAAAACACCAAAAGGGGTTCCCGCCCAAAATGGGTTAACTGTCCTTTTGCGCAGATCACGCAAACCTCAGCAAAAAGAAAAGGACAATATCGATGGCCTCCAACTGTATGCGTATATAAATTGCACAAATCAAATTGAGATGTTGGTGAAGTTGAGCGGACACTTTCCCCAGCACCTTGGAAAGGAATGGCATGGGTTGGAGATGGGCCTGTAAGTGGCGTGAATTTCTGGGTCAAGGGTGTTTTTTTTCCCGTGGGTGTGTAATCATGGCTGTTTTTAAAGCAGATGGAACGTGCATGGCCAGCTGTGGAAAAGGGGTCATGCTTGCATAGCCATTGTGACTCTCTTTCAAAATTGGAATGAGCCCCTAAAATGAATTTCCACAGTCTTTGTTAGCCCACCGTGGGGTTATAACATAATAGATCAAGTGACATTGCATTTTGTTTGTTTTATTTTTTATTTATTTTTCACGTTCAGGGTTAGGAACTGTCCTATTTTTCTAGGTACATCCATTTCCAGGGAAAGGACATTCAATGAGCCTGGAAACACGGTGTTCTTCAGCTGTCGTATTATTGATTATCTTTTATACTTCTGTCACTCATTAGACTCGTGGTGCGTCTTCACTGCTTACACTGCAGTCAGCAGTGGTGGAAAAAGTATCAATGTACAGAATGTACAAATACTCTGTTACAAGTAAAAGTCCAGAATTCAAAAGAGTACAAAAGTATTGGTGTCAAAATGTACTTAAAGTACCAAAAGTAGAATGATATATTTATCATTATATAAATTCTTAATTTTTGTATTATAATATATTGTTTTACAATAATGTAAAGGTAAGAAGGGGGCCGGACAATATAAGTATTGCTTCTCTCTGTCCCTTCTTGAACAAAATAATAGTGTGATTGATATTGTGTTGTTATTGCTGTTATTTGTACTTTTTATGTTCAAGATAAATAAAGATCAAATCAAATCAAATCAGAAAGTACTCATGATGCAGATTGTATGCCCTGTTTCACAAGTTTGCAAACTAAACTGTATAAAATCTTTTGAAAATAGCAGATCGCCCAGGCGGTGGCGTAACCGTCTGGGCACCCGACTGGTAATCCAGTCGCAGTGTGCCGCGGGTTCGACTCCCGAGCCCGACACGGCCTTTACTGCATGTCTTCCCCCATCTCTCTCCCGTTTCCTGTCAGCCTACTGTCTGTCCCTTCAAAAACCAATAAAAGGCGTAAGCCGCAAAAAAATATCTTAAAAAAAAATAGCAGATCTAGATTGACTATTTTCAAATAGCCAAAATGTATACGGCTGAAATGATTAATGTGTGTTTTTTCACAATAATTGAAATCTACAAAGTAACTAGTAGGCTAATTAAAGTTTTCAAATAATTGTAATGGAGTAAAAGTACAAATATGCCTCTGAAATGTAGTGCATGATGTAGAAGTAGAATTACTGAAAATTGGAAATCAGTCAGTCTACAACTCATATACTCCTGTTCATTGCCTTCACATTTAACCCATTAATATCAGGAAAATATCTGTGTCAAATGTGTTGGGGGATAACAGTATTAATACTTTTACATAAGTAAAAAACATGTGAGTACTTTTTCCACCACTGGAAAAGTTGTTAATAATCTTCCATCTAACACACCTATACCAGCTCGGTCGAGGCGGCATGGAGCATTACCAAGTAATTCCATGTGACAGCCGAAGCCCAGGGAATAGTGACGGTGACTTTGACGTGGGAAAATGTCGTGCCACCACCGCTGAGATTGAACAGCAGCAGAATCAATGGGGAGCTCACCTCATGAAAAATGGATGAACCAACGGTGCTCTCTCCAGCGACTTGATTCCAAACCTTAAAAAACCAAGACGCGCAAAGGAAGTTTAAGTTTAAAAGTGTATGTAGGTGAAGGTCATATGACATGACAGTGTAGTTTTTCACTTTCACAAGTAGAAGATAGATTCTGAAAGTAGACGGGTACACAAGAGGCCAAATATTTTTCATGTTCTATACTCACAACGGGCAGGAAAAATCTGGGTGGGGAAGTGATTGTCATCACTCACCCAACACCGCTGAAGTGCCCTTGAGCAAGGCCCCCCCTTGGAGCTGCTTAGTGGCCAACAGTATAAGGCTTCACTCACACCTGCACAACAGATTGTTGTATAGCTGATGCATGAGACTTGTTGACTGATGCAAGCTCGCAATTAATTTCCAATGGGAGTCACATGGTTTGACACAACATTTTTGTTGTATGAGGGGGAGGGGGGCAGTCGAAACACAGCCGAAAGCTGTACAACAAAAATGTTGTGTCAAACCATGTGACTTCCAATGGAAATTAATTGCGAGCTTGCATCAGTCAACAAGTCTCATGCATTTTCCTATGTCTTAACCATTTCACCCGTTCGGGCTTTCTCAAGTTACATGCGTATGGCTTTGAAACCATTAAAGGTGTAGTGAAAGGTGTTCACTCTTTTAGACCACATCCGTGGTCATCATATGAGCATATACCTAACAATGGATGCCAAAAAAATTGGTAAATTACTACATTTTCATTTTTGTGTATTTTTATATCAAAAGAACATAAAAATCGAATTGTAATTACTTCCTGAAAACGAAAATGTACTGTGTGATGACGTGTCGAGGCCCACATCAATGAAAGCCAATAAAAATGAAGCTCACCCGTTTGATTCCCATATCTGCGCGTCCGTCCAAACACAGCTGCTACTGATTACAGAAATCCACCGTTTTTAATCCTATTCAAAATGAAATCCAGACAGTGTATTACTCAGTTTAAACGTAATCATCACGCAAAAAATATGTGTCTGAAAACTTTATAGCGTAGAAATAAGCCACATAGCAGTAAACTGGTATAGCTGGCCGACTATCTGACTTGTGAACAAACACACGCCATGCGTCCTGCGTCACCGTGCAGGTAGCATATCTACCGTCCCTAGCTACCGTCCCATTGCCTGAAGGGATGCGACGCTCTGATTGGTTCAGAAACTTCAGAGCCAGCGTTTCAAGCTGAAACTTCAAAATAAAATGCCAGCTGTTTCCGTTTCACTACACCTTTAAATTGGTCAGAACCAAATGGGTGTCATCACTCAATCAGTTAATACACCACCAAATCACTCCAAAAAAGCTAAGTAGCCTACATCTGTAATTTCATATATAAATGCATGTCTTTTAAGTAACCATCCATCAACATGAAGTATACCATTAAAGGGGTTATTTGTTTAATGTAAATCAACACAATGTCCATGTTTGTTCTCTATTTAAGGGTTCCAAAGCCATACCCATGTAACATGAGAAGGCACATTTTTGCTGCTCTAGTTTATAGAATTATAATTTAGAATTCTATACAATTTAGCTATGTTACTGTCTCAAAGCAAATCTATTCTGTAGATTATCTACAGAAATAGACGTGAGTTGCAACTGTACTTCACTAGCTTGCACGTGCTATTTTTTTGCTGAATGTTCCTCCCGCAGAGTAGCCTCTATAGGCACACTGCCTGGGATTCAGGTGGTTAAGATCTACACACGACCTGTTTACACAGAAGTGTGGGTTGTGCACTGTCATCGGCTTTTATCTGACATTAACCCATTTTGCCCTGACGTCAAAATTTTAAAAATGTCTTCTAAATCATGACAATCTTCTGATGTCTGTTGTTTCAAGGACTCCCCCACCCCCAGAAGCAAATATTTGAGTTAAAAACGTTCGCTCTGAAAGAAGATACATTCAAAGATTTGCTCCACATTTTCACAATTTTTTTCAAAAATAGCAGATCTACAAGCTCGTAGCGCGGATGAGCTTGTAGATCTGCTATTTTTCAATAGCTAAAGTATAACATAATTCTTAACACCAAATGGGGTTCCCGCCCTAAATGGGTTAAGCAAGGTTAGGTGATGAGAAATGTTCTCATGCGTTAGAGGACGCGGGCATCAAGGACCCGGTCCCCGTGGAGAGGACGAGACCCCTGTGTTTCATCATGTCTGCTCGTAGAGGCAGCTAGAGTCAATAACACCTTCAATCTCAAATCTCTTTCTCTCTCCCTCGTACTGGATTGTACTTTTAAAGCGGCATGGTGCAACAATTCTCATAGTCACACAATTAAGGCCTAAAAATACTGAGCACTGCATGTGCAAGCTAGGGATAATGAATGACAGGATGTTTAAACACCGGGACGAAGTCGAGGTGTTTAATTGGTGTCCTGCTTATTACACGACAACTTAATTCATAAATTAATTAATTGACCCAAAAGTAACAACAAAACAAAGTATTTCCTTAATTGTTTACGGTAATGATTATAACTTCCTGGAAAACAAGGAAGTGTTGATCAAATAGAATACATTTTCGGTTATTAAATCTATTTCTCGCTTCAAATGTTTTCAAAAACATTATTGAGAGCAATGTTTAGTTTTAAATTACATTGTGTGTTTGTTTACATGGCTGTCATGTTGGATACAGCATAAAATCCAAGCAGCGCAACCATGTGCTCTGAGACGTTGATTAGACAGCGGTCTGCTATAGAGTGGAGCAGTCATTATCAAGAAATTACACACCGGTGAATTCAGCGATTGACCAATCAGAATCAAGCATTCAACCAAGCCGTGTAATAATATAGATTATCGCCAGGGCGTTTTGTTGTTGCCCAAAAGTTATCCAATCAAGACAGCTGGGCCTGACAAGGTACGCAAGGTAACCAGAATGCTTGCCTCAAAACACTCACCCCCATTTTTTGTTTCCACGGACTGCTCGCCCCCAGTGGTTGACTGTTGTATTAATTTGACTGAGGTTAAGGTTAGGAATAAGTTTAGGGTTATAGGCATATAGTTTTACTGATGTTGCGTTTCGGAATAAAGTTAGGTTTAGGCATATTGTAGTTTTAATGAGGTGCCCTAGGTCGATTCCGGCAACCTCGGACGGTCGCCACTAGGTATTCCTACTGTAAACGTACCTAGTAGCATCTTGCTTCTGGGGGGGGGGGTCCTGGGGGAGTCCTTGAAACAACAGACATCAGAAAATTGTCATGATTTAGAAGACATCTTTTAAATTTCGACCTAGTAGCATCCAACGTTGCTAGGGCTACTGCCTCATCCCTATAGAGCGTCGCAGTCCCGCCCCCTGTCATGACGACACCAGGCCCAGGAAATAATTCCCAATGCATTTTTCCCATAGACATTTCAAAACGTATTTATTTAAAGACCTTATAAGCGTCGTACAAAGCCAACTCGAGTTGTGACAAACAACATGACAACAAACACAATATTTTGGACCAAACAAATAATTACAAAGAAGAAAAACAGCAAACAAAGTGTTCTAACCTGCCGTTTTCTTCTTCTTTCTAATTATTTGTTCGGCCCGAAAAATTGTTGATAAGAGTTGGCTTTGTACGAGGCTTAAAAGGTCTTTAAATAAATACTTTTTGAAATGTCTATGAGGAAAATGAACAGGGAATCATTTCCTGGTCCCTGGTAGGGGGCGGGACTGCGACGCTCTATAGTGCAGATTATCATCCTCTTGGTCTTTTTTATCTCTTGCCTCACACCCAGGGGGTAAAAATATAGGCTGTGTATATGTTAAGAAGACATAAAATAATGCTACCAATCAACATGTGCTCATGTAGTCCATGTTGCTGTTTTCTAAAGTATGTTATATGTAACAATCAGCCCAGTACCTCTGTAGTTTACTTTTAAAATATATGACAATCCATCAATAGAGATATACACAACAGTGTAATCATGTATGTAGGCTGTGAAAATGTTTCATATCAGATGTATTACTCATGCTGGGCTTTTTATGGTACGGTATGCCTGATTGCTCTGTGCCCTTCGGAGAGCCAACCTCAATATTTCTTAGGCGTGAAGTAAAATTTTACATGCTTACTGTACCTTGCCTTTCCTGTGACTTGCTCTAGAAATTCCAATGGAATCGCGATTTTGCCTTTCCACAGAGGAACGAATGCATAAGTTAAAATTGCTTGACCCCTGCTTTCTCCTTCCTGCCACAAACAACTACAAAGACCAAAATGTCTTTACAGCTATGAACCTGTTACGGTTCTAAAATAGCCTGATGAGGATGGTTACATTTTCCAAATCATGCAAAGAAAACTACCGGTATGCCGGTAGACATGAATCAATGTAATTTTATTTGGCAGCCAAAAATGTTCTTAGCCAGCAAATGTCGGCACCTGTCAAATGTAATAATGGCTCACTGTTGTCATTTGAGGCCTATGGTTCTATATGCTAAGCTGGCCGCTGGTGATAATTGAACTAGCATTACCTTCCACTCTTTAAAAGACATTCTAATCCACAAAGCCTGTGTCCTCACTATGGCTAAGACTTTATGGAATAATACTATTCCAATCACAATCAGTCATTTTATTATTATTTTCCCCCGCCAGCTGACTGGAGGCCACACAAAGAGAACGCCTACCATACTGTACATCTGATCAGTATACTTTTACACGGAAACCGATGAAAGGCTATACCTCTACCTCTGTATGTATACTGTTGTATGTATCTGTGGTCAAATTAAGCACACAAAAACACTGCCCCAGTGATTCATTCTGTTTTTCCGTCCCTGGTCAGGAATTTGTAATTGTGTTTCATTAAAACCACAGCCACCTGCCATGCTTTCCAGCTCATTAGTAGCCCGGCACTTAAGCATGGATTAGAATATCATTACAGCCTTAGTGCGAGAACACAGGTGACCGGTCCAGGTTGGGGAGACTTAACAACATGCCAATCCAGTGTTCACTGTTGAATATCAATGAACCTTTTCGTAAATTAGCGCCCTACTTGATCACACTGCAGTGGCGCACAAAAGCATCAAAGGTAAACAGATCTGCGAGCTTGAAATGTGACACAAAGCGAGCTTCTGGATCTGCTACCTTTGCTATTTTTTTATTTGAATCTTGAAAAGTAACAATTTTGGACATATAGAGGTTTCTATCCGACAGAGAAGATTAATTCCCCCATTACATATATATGATAAGATCATGTTCTTATCGTGAAAGAGTTTTTTTCTTTTGTCAATAATAAAATAATAAGTCCAAAGGCTAACACTCCTGAACAGAGTTTAGGATTGAGACAGAAACAGCATCATTTTCTTTTGTTTCATTACTATTCTTGTCCTCCCAACGAGCTACGGTAAACCTTGTACTCTCTGTGTCAGTTTCAGCATCTGCAGCTGTGCTTAGAAACTGTTACAGTATATTGCCGTTTTCTCCACTTAGAGGCTTCGGCAGAATCACGAGAGCTTAGACCGGTTGTTATAGGACTGAATTTCCTGGAAATTCCTGGACAAACACACACACACACACTGGCGCATTGGGATGAGATGGGAACATTTCACCTTTCATAGATATACAGTAGATGAATAGATGGAACTCGTCTCTAACTGCCATTTACTGAATGTAATGGTAGTCTCCATGCACTTAACTCACACACATTCGGCTATTCAACGTTGACTCTATTGACTTGATCCATAAAGAATGTCCTGCCTAACATGAGACCTTTCACCACTATTTGAATGGATGACGTTGCGTTACAGCACAGGAAAACACTGGGCAAGATCACATCTTGATGTGTGTGTGTGCGCGTGCGTGCAAAAAGTGAAGAAGGAAGGCAGTTTGCACACTGTTCTTGTGCACTGTATTTTAAGGTTACAACGTTTGGACCTGTGTGGGTCTTTGTCAGGTATGATGCAAGACATTATAATGCTCAACATAATCGTATTTGTTTGTTGTTGGTGCTGCTGCATAATTGTAGCCTACTATCTGCTATTTTCAGCATGCAACCAAGTGTAAAATTACTTATACTGGATCTCTTGTCCAATAGTCCCTTCCAAACATTTTAGTCTAGTTTTTTGTTTGACGAAATTGTCAATATATTTAGTCTTAGTTTTAGTCATCATAGCTTAGTTTTCGTTTTCGTTTTTGTCAGTGAAAAAGGTAGTCGACAAACATTTTTCGTTAGTATTAGTCGACGAAATCAACACTGACACTTAATTCAATGATCTGTCTGTCTCGTCTTTCCCTACTACACGCTATCTTTCATACAGCTTCAGTGAATCTGGTATTCCATTTTTATGATGATGCACTTGAGGAGAAAGATTAAACTGTGCCCTGCAACCTTTCATGGCTTTTCTTCAAAGCATACACCTGAAAATAAGAATATTATTCCATGTGTATAGAACAACTTTTATAATCTCTCTCAACTAACTGCATCAGTGCTTCCAGGTACATTTGGCCTTTACAGGTGATGTGTCTTTTCCTCAGGGTTCTGTGGAGATTTCACTAAGTTGCTCGTTGAGAATGAATATGGAGATCCAGGCAGGCACATAATCCTTATTTCCGTTTATTGATCAGCAATCAGTTACAGACAGGTTACAGATATCATCGTTCCATCATATTGAGGCCTGCATCTCATGCAGGGCCCCCCTTGTCTCTCTCTCTCTCTGTCTCTCTCTGTATCTCACTCACACTCTTCTACTGATCCCCTACCTGTCTTATACAGTCTTAACATGTGGGTGTCACCCTGTTCCTGCGTGTGTGTGTGTGTGTGTGTGTGTGTGTGTGTTGTTGACCCTCAAGGCTTAGTCAACAAGCTACCACAGAGTCAGCAATCAGTCACCACAGCAGGGGTCCTTTTGTAAAAGGACTCCTGAGTGATAAAAGTCACTGTCCTTACTATAGGACAGGAAGAACTCACAGCTGTTTGTAAGCTGACCATCCCAAGTGTCCCTAGGCTTAACTCTTTACTCATTGAGACTCAATGTGACCTCCTAAGCCAAAGTGTTGTGTACAATTATGACATATGTTGAGATGCATAAGCTATCAAAATATACATCAGACCCCCCTTCTGGGGAATTAAATATTCCCCAGACATAATTCATATTTTATAAATGACCAAAATTAATTTTCCAAAAAAATGTTCACTTTTTTCTTTTTTCTCAAAAAATCCCAAAATGTTCAAATTCCCCAAACGGTCTCCCTTCGTAGGTAATTACCCTCTTCCCCCCTGGATAATGTGAAGGTAAAACACAGTCAGGTTGACACAAAACTCAAAACAAAATGAACAAAATCAATCTATTAGACAATGACCCTATCAGTCCAAAGCTGTTTGTTGTCACACCCAGATAAAATAAATTCAAGTGAACTGTTCCTAGGCTAATTACTATACTATTTTTAATTTGTTCCCCAACATTAGATAGGCTGATTCCTGTACCTGTATAGACATCAATATTTGTTTGGAAGTGGATCCCAATATCGACTTAATAAGAAATAATATAATATTCCCTTCTCCCCCCCTTCTTAGTTAGTGAGCAACTTTCATGGAATAATGGATGAATGGCCCTGCAGAAACCATCCATCCGACACTCGGAAAGTTGCACACAAACTAAGAGCTAACATGTAATACTCATGGTGAGTTCCAACCTGTATCAATATTATATGTGACTATTAACATAGTAACATTATACTGACTCCATCAGTTCAACATTGTCTGCAATATATTACTCGATAACCTAAAGCCTACGGGTTACTTCATCCTGTTTTAGTACTTGGTAATGTTCAGTACTTTGGTCTGTTCCACCCATATAAACAAGCACACAGAGGCGACCCCTGTGAACCCTGCCTCCCCAGGCAGACGAGTCAATTTAGTGCATGTGTATACAGGTTCCAATACCAACTCACTCACATCTTCTGACGTTAACTCATTATCCTAATGTAGGCCTATTTTAACTAACAATCAAACAACATTTGTATTACTAACTAGAATATAATTCCCATTCCTTAATTGGACTTCACTGTGATACTTAAGGAAGTTATCTAAAATGAACTCATATTATTACCATCAACTATTATTTTCAAACAACTATTTTAACTATCTATATTGTACCAAATTAGAACCGAACCAGCATGGGGCTTGTTCCGTTGTACCTCTTGTATGACAGACCCGAAACTGAACCATATTTAAAACAGAAATTAAACTCCTTATTTAACTGAAATCCTATTTAGACTAAATCAAATTCCTATATTGATTACATACAAATACCTGTAAATGAAAAGTTAACCCTCATAGCATGACTAAATGGTTAATCATAAAAACAAACATCCCTAAAACAGTACTATTTCAGTACCTTGTTATATCTATTTTGACCTGCCAGCACAGAATACAACAAAACACAAACATTAGAACAACATTTTCCAACATTAATCACAATTCAGATGAACCGCGATTTTTTTCTTCATGACGCAAATTGTTCAAACGTTCAACGCGCTAGGGAAATGGTTCCCACAATTCTTTTTTCGCCTATAGAATAAAAACGCTTGGAACATCCTTCTTGATTCTCAGAGCTAGCACAGCTCTCTGATCTGTAGGTTCGAAGCAGACAGTTTTGTCACCATATGCTCCAGCACCAATGAACCACATGAGCTTAACTGCAGTCGGCAGTAGGACTCAGTAGAACTCACTTTGAGCATCACAAGGCTCTTAGTAGACAGCTTATTGCTTAGTCATGTCAATCATGACAGCAAAAGCATTGAAACGCTCCTGTAGCAGGAACGCTCCTGTATACGAACATTGGAACGGTCTGGCTTGGACCTCTCCTCCCTCCTAGTGCAGAAGGAGAACCAGTTTGCACCGGCCCGTGGGCCGTAGCCTCCCTTGGACCTCTCCTCTGTAGCGAACACAGGTCTGTGAAAGTCACCTGCTGTTGATTTCCGACGGTAGAAGCTGAGTTAGGAGCTCCTCTGTCGCTGTTCTCGTAGTGTTGTGTAGACAGCTGCCGCAGACACACCCCCCTGGACTCTCTGCCCTCGGGATGACCTCCTGTTGGCTGTTCAGATGTCACCGTTGACATCATCTAGACCTGGTGGTCTCTCCGTGATCCTTTTGGTGCAGTCAGATGTCACTTTCGACACCTTCAGGAATCCATAGATGGACTCCTCTCCTTCCGCACCTATTAAAGGAAGAAATACAGGCTCCCACTACAAATATCCCCAATCATTCATTAGGATATTGTTGACACTACAAGCTACTGGTCACTAAGATGACCTCTCTGGCATTAATCTCATTCTCTTTGCTAACCTCCCTAGTTCTGGCATGGCAAAGGAATGTAATAACCATGGTGTTGAGAGATTACAATGAGACTATTAAATGAGAGCCATAATAGTGTCACTGAACTAACTAAATTCACTGATGTCAAGACAGTCACCAAACGTATTGATGGACAGGTGTTTTGAGCTGGGGGGCTTGCTTTCTTTAACCCTGAAAGGTTCAACCGTGGGTCTAGATCCCCCGGTTAAAACTTCCACTCCTGGAGATATGGGTCAAATCCCCCTCAGTATGCTACCAGCAAGTCTTGTGCTCAGAACACAGGGTGGCGAATTCCTGTGATCACCGTTATGTAGTAAGGCTGTCAGCCGTCGCCTCCATTAGCCTACACACAAACAGACACTTTTGACTAAAACCAATACTTAAAATTCCCACCATAATACACCCTTACAAATGTAGTCCTTAATTGCGACCTACTTGTTGACATCAGACTCCAAAAGCAGACTTTCTTCCCATCTTTTTCTCTAAATAGCACCCCCAATAAACAGCTCACAGCGGGTCAAACAGAGGTAGGAGGTAAAGACAGGACAGGACAGGAGGTCCACAGGAGGTCCCTAAAGCCCTCTCCCTGTTATCTGAAACTAAACAAGGTATTTATTTTAGGGTGAGAAGGAAATTGCTCTCTCCCCCCTCTTTCCCCTAAAGCACATTCCGTCAGAGCATGCTAAAATTGTCATTGCAATTCCTCACACGTAGCTCTGTATGTATTTACTCATTTAACTATCACTTTTAGAATGGCTCCTACTAGCAATATTTCACCGGACTTAGCTAGAACCTTTTTGAAGTAAGTCTAGTATGAAGTACAGTCAATCATTCATTCACTCACACATACATTATTCTCAATCAATTATCGTGATTTCATTCACACCACACTCTCAGGCTTGTGTGACTTTCTCATTGAAACCCCTGGCTGGTGTCTACCCCAAACTCAAGCTTCATATGGCCTGGCAAACATACTGTACGTTTCTTCTGACACCTGTGACAGGTGTACCAAGCCATAAATCCACCACCAAAATAAAAAAGATCATAGTAGACACGTCTACTATTGCTATGCCTTTTCAATGAGAAGTTCCCTTGCCTGTAGCCTACACTCTCATACAGAGTTGATTCAAAATACTACCACAGTGTAGTAGTATTATTTTCCAACCCTTCAAACATAACTCACCTAACTCACTCACTTCACACAGTCGAACAGAGAGGGGAGAGGGACCCCCCTCGTCTCACTCACTCATGCACTCAATCAGGCGGTGTCCCCTTTCACACACACATTTCAATAGAGAGGGGCGTGTCAAGTCAACTGTCAAAAGAAGAGCATGGCACTTCTCCTTTAGCTGTCCTTCTCATCCATGAGGTCCGGTCAACTTGACTTCCCTCAAAGTTTCCCATTGTGGTTTCTGATCACATTGTCCAGAAAAACGACCATATATCCCACATTTATGGCAAACACCTCTCATCCTCCAGCTTTCCGGGCTGTGACGTGTCTGTGGCTGTACTGCCCCCTGATAGGGTCGCACAGGTGGCTGACATCCCCATTGTTGCCATCTCTGCTGTGTCGGGTTCTCCCACTGCTGCCTCTCCCACTGCGTCCTCTGTTGTGGCCCCACGAAACCAGGAGTCTCTCGTACTCTCCATGGCAGAAGTGGTTGTGGAGGTTCCCACTGCAAAACAGCCGTGCAAAAACGCTGCAAGTGCGTCACATCGCCACACCTATAACAGCCTGTGTAATAACGTGATCCACTCGGCTTGGGATTATGTGGATGAAACTGTTCGGGCTGAGTCTTGTCAACCCTGGGTGCACTGGGTGGGTCAGGAGCCGCCTGGGGCTCAACCCCAGCTGTCACGACAGCCGCTTGTATGATCTGTTGTGCGCCCTCCAACTGGGTCTTGGTCAGCAGTCGAACCATTTCTGTGTGACTTTGTTCCTGCTCATCTGCCTCCTTGCGAGCAAGTCCAACGCAGTGTACAATGTGATCCGCGTACAGAGCAAGGGGCAATTTCGCCAGGCCAACCACTGTCTGCAGATTGGCCCTGACCTTCTCAGGAAGACCTTGTTCAATTTTTGAGTGGACCATAGACCATTCAAGATCATTACGCTCAGGGTCCTTTCCTGTGGCATCCATCCATTCCTGGCACACGCGGGCAACATATTTACGTGGTGGTTCGGAGACCCCCAGCGGAGATATCGTAATCGTATCCGGATGCACTTCAGTGGGGTACAAGTCTCTCAGCGCACGCCATAGTGCTCCTCTGTGACTCAAGAAAAGGTCTGCGTCTCCAGCCGTATCAGAGTACTGTTGGAGCCCCGCCTGGGCCAGAATCTCATCCATGCCGTGTATGCCAATCAAAGATGCCCATAATTTCTTCAGATCTCCCATAGCTAGCTCTGTCCCAGTCAAAAGGTCCTCAAACTTCAATATCCAGCGGTGCGCACCATCCCGCAAAAGGGGAAGTTGACGCACAATGTCAGTCATGTCGACGGACGCCCATGGCTTGTATTCCATATGTCT
This sequence comes from Electrona antarctica, assembly GCF_951216825.1. Classification (NCBI taxonomy): domain Eukaryota; kingdom Metazoa; phylum Chordata; class Actinopteri; order Myctophiformes; family Myctophidae; genus Electrona; species Electrona antarctica. Next base: position 11,841,674 of record NC_136801.1, on the reverse strand, counting down.
GCCCTTCCCCAGCATCGGGAGCATCCTGGGGCAGTTATCATCAATGTCAGGTGTGGGCCTCTTTGATCTGCATGGGCATTTGTTCAAGGCCCCCCTGGAGTCTTTCACACGTCTCCGGCTTGAACGTGTGCGAGTGCCGGAATGGCTCTCACAATCACTGCTGTCCTGTTCAAAATCCTCATCACTTTTGTTGACGTACTTCCTCTTACTCCCACTCTGCCTGTCGTGACTCGGTAACACACGTTTCTCCGTGCGTCCAGCAGCTCTGTCACGGCAGTGTTTGCTCTCCAGCTCTTTCAACGCATCAGAATGGTCATTGTACAATCGAACCAAGTCTTTTTCTTGAGCAGCCAATCCAGCCAAACGCTCCGCCAGGTACGTAGTAGCGGCTGAATCCTCAATATTCTCCCGAAAACTCTTCTCCGCCTCAGAAATCTGCCCATGAAGAACAGTGAGACTATCGCCAAGAGAGTTCAGCATCATGACAGCGTCCCCCCTCACTTCCTCCTGTGACAGGTTGCTGCCGCTCATGGCCGGATTGGGGCTTGCTGTCCTTCTGTAGATGTCATCACCTCCATGTAAACTGTGGCTGTGTGCAGCCTTGTCACTGAGATCACCGATCAACTGTTTCTCCCTCACTGAAAGTCCATTCAACTGCGTCTCAATCATACGCAGAAAATGTCTGTGTGCCCTCGTCGACACAGTCAATTCACTGATCAAGTCCCTTTTCAGGCGCCGGACCGATCCCAGCTCCTCTTTAATACAGTCTGCTTGTAGCCCAGGTTTTGACTGCTCAGATGTTCTCACGTCCCTGTTGTCCACCTCAGTCTGTGCTGAGTTGTTGCTGTGACCCTCAGTGTCAATGCACTGGTTGTCTGTGCTGCAATCAGCGGAAATCTTCTCATCGGGCAGTACTGACACAGGAGACAATGGTACGGACAATTTCCTGCTCATCTCCTCACTGTCAATATGACTCGTTCTCAGCTGTCGACCTATTTTTACTTGAATCTGATGCCATTTATCTGAAATTCTGGGAATATTCTTAGATGAGAATTTGTTTTCCATAATGTGCACTGGAGTGGCAGCCATAACTACTAAATTGTAGATGATCTCACTCACTGTCATAAATTCTGGGTGATACACTCTGTACTCTGACTGCAGTCTCCTCTCACCTCACACAGACACGCATACTCATTTGCATACTAGCCCCAAAGAATGAGTAGATAGTCTACAAACTCATGTAAAAACATGTAATACTTTCTCTCTCACCATTCACACAGGAAAATGTAACATAAAGAAATGAGAAAACTACTGACAGTGACAAAGAAATATAGAAATGCCTCTATATTTCTTTTTAGACTAGCAAGTCAAATCACTGACTGAGGGAAGAGATTGACCCCCCTGCATGCACTCCATACAGGCGTCAAATGCACTCAATCGCTCCCTCATTCACATCTAAGCAACTGTTTTGTCCCAGAATCAAATTACCCCTGCAGGCTATATTTCTTTGACTAAAATAAAAAACCTGTATGCTTAACCATCCAAATTAACCTATCTAATTTTACAAAGGATAAATGAAATATCCTAAATGTGATCATTTACAATGAGAAATGTATTCTCAATTATACCTCCTAAATTTAGCTTGGACCCCCAAATTAAAGCCAATTTAACCTGAATTAAATCCCCATTTTAATATCTATATTACTCCCCCCTCAGAAACATGTCCCACATGCTTCAGAAATACCTAAAAGAAAAAATAATACTATAGGCCAACCCAAATAATAACACCCAAGCCTAAAGCATAAAATCCTCCCCCGCTCCGTCGCAAAGACAAAGAAAAAGGCCTCCCCAGCATGCGGCATTCAACCCCAACTCACAAAGATGCTCTAGCACACACATGTACGCACAATCATACCACATAAGCTACACTACCATCTAACTCTTAAACCCTGTCAACACCCTAACAGAAGCAGACTCCAAGTACCTAATCACTAACCTAACCAATAACCTGCCTAACACAGCGTCCAGATGTACACTATGGCCCTAACACGTACGCTTAACACAAGAATCACAAACCTATTCCATCATCCTAACTTCAGTCCCAGGTCCCATCCAAAGTCACGTCAAAAGCAACAAAAAATCCACAGATACGCAGGTCCGTCTCGCGTGGCGCAGAAAAATCCCCAGACTTTTCCTCACCATCCACCCTCCAACGTCTGGCGCCATTTATGATGTGTCTTTTCCTCAGGGTTCTGTGGAGATTTCACTAAGTTGCTCGTTGAGAATGAATATGGAGATCCAGGCAGGCACATAATCCTTATTTCCGTTTATTGATCAGCAATCAGTTACAGACAGGTTACAGATATCATCGTTCCATCATATTGAGGCCTGCATCTCATGCAGGGCCCCCCTTGTCTCTCTCTCTCTCTGTCTCTCTCTGTATCTCACTCACACTCTTCTACTGATCCCCTACCTGTCTTATACAGTCTTAACATGTGGGTGTCACCCTGTTCCTGCGTGTGTGTGTGTGTGTGTGTGTGTGTGTGTGTTGTTGACCCTCAAGGCTTAGTCAACAAGCTACCACAGAGTCAGCAATCAGTCACCACAGCAGGGGTCCTTTTGTAAAAGGACTCCTGAGTGATAAAAGTCACTGTCCTTACTATAGGACAGGAAGAACTCACAGCTGTTTGTAAGCTGACCATCCCAAGTGTCCCTAGGCTTAACTCTTTACTCATTGAGACTCAATGTGACCTCCTAAGCCAAAGTGTTGTGTACAATTATGACATATGTTGAGATGCATAAGCTATCAAAATATACATCACAGGCATCAAAATAAAGTGAACAGGTTCTATGGATAATGATAGCATGCAGACATATAATTATAATTAGCTCAGTGATCACAGAAGGTAACACAGCTAAATTTAATAAGTTACATTAATGTGCCAATAAGAAGAGGATATCACATTTTAAATGGTAATGATTGGATTTGTGGTTATCACACACATCTTGTATTACCAGCTAATCGGACAGGTTCATGCTATATTGGATTTATGTTACCTCCCATCGGGTTAGAGCTTGATTTTAAATATTTCTTAAACAAATCAAGCACAAAATTAAAATAGCATAGTGCTTATAGGTAAATTACACCATGTGAGAACAATAACACTGGGCCTATTCCTTTGTGCTTTGATTAATTGATTGAATACTGTACTTTATTACTCAGAAATGTGAACAGCATGTGAGTCAGAGTTAACAAAACACTGATGCACAAACGTGGACACATCAGTTGATTCCTGGAGTCACTGTGTGTTGTCGGGTCTTGCGACAGACACCCTCCTTCAGGCGACTAGACCGAGGCTGATCAGACCCCGGGCCTGTGTCCAAGTCGCATGCTACCGCTCCCACTATCTCTTTGGAGGCTTAGGGTGGCGAATGACGACACTAGGAGACTCTGGGCACTGTGGGTAGCCTCCGGGCGTGACTCCTCTAATTATGCCTTGATGGATTTTTAAACCCTCCTTGCGGTTTTTACCGCAGTCTGTAGCTTTTGGGTTCTTCATCACAGAAGAAGTGGTTTGGGCTTACAACCCTCTCCACCCCGGGTTGCCGTCTCTCGGCCGTCCTCTGTCTCTCCAGATGTCACCACACTCTTCGTGGTCGTCACCAAGTCTGTTCCTGAACCAAACATCTGATGTACAAACAGACATAAGGCTAAAAGGATAACACAAAAAAAAACGTGGGGCCTTGTTTCCATTGTGGTCCTATATGTATTTGATTCATTAACGTAACATATACATGTCATCAATAAATACAAAAGGCTAGTACTGTACAAAGGAAAGAAGTAAGTATAAACATACTTAAAAAGATCCCTGGCTAATAAGACAAATATGCCTTAAAACATTATACTTTCCCTCTACAACTAAAATAAAAACACCTTAAATCTTTTTCATAAATAGAGAATCTTTCACTCAATAGGAGCTGCTCCTGTCGCAAGTTGTTGATGTCATACAGTATGTCCATGTGGTCTAGCCCTATGGAATGTAGGGAGTGCATATGCTAATAAAAAACAACTTTATGCTTCCTAAGGACTAATATGAGCATCAAAGCAATATTTTAAATACTTTTTATTAGCATGTGCATTCCATATATTCCATAGGGCTGGACCACACATATATGACATCATCTACTTGCGACAGGAGCAGTTCCTATTGAGTGAAAGATTCTCTATTTATGAAAGAAATAAAATATTGAAAGTGTTTTTAATTTTTAACTTTAGTTATAGAGAGCAAGTATTATGTTTTAAGGCATATTTGTCATATTAGCCAGGGTTCCTTTTAAGTAAATATACTTAGTTACTTCCCACCACTGGTGGAAAGTACTACCAGGCCTTGGAGAAATGGTTGGAATCTCTGTTAATGTGATCCCCCTGGGGGTCCCGACCCACAGGTTGAGAACCACTGGCTTAGACAAACCCTCCAGAGAGGTTACGAGAAAACTGTGAATCCAGGAGATATTGTGCTGTATCTGAAGAGGGGGTTCATTCCAGTCACTGGAAAACAACACCACCTGGGTCTTACCGTCCCTGAAGGCAGCAGGGAGATGGAGAAAACAAGGCATGGCTGGCTCCCTTTCTGGCTAGGATGCACAATGAGGGGGAGCGTGTGTGTGTGTGTGTGTGTGTGTGTGTGTGTGTGTGTGTGTGTGTGTGTGTGTGTGTGTGTGTGTGTGTGTGTGTGTGTGTGTGTGTGTGTGTGTGTGTGTGTGTGTGTGTGTGTGTGTGTGTGTGTGTGTGTGTGTGTGTGTGTGTGGACTGCTGGTCATATCCCTGATTGCAGGCGACTAAAACTATGACGAAAAATGTCCATCCACTACCTCTTTTCACTGACGAAATAATGTCAGGGAGGGACTATTGGAGAAGAGATCCAGTAGAACTAAAATAACTTCTAATCTAAAGTAATTTTATGCTTGGTTGCATTCTGAAAATAGCAGATCTAAAAGCTATGAAGTATTCCCTTTTAGCTTTAAAGCTGCTATAAGCAATAATGTCAACATTTTAATGACCTTTTTTTCTTTTTTCAGACAGCCAGCAATGGGTAGAACAATGTAGTCTCTGTGACACATCTAGGGGCCTCAATCTGTATTCAAAGACGTTCCTAGAAGCTTTGTCATTTGGCAGAGGGCATAAAAAATGCCCTCTGTGTATATTAGTATGGCCAAGCCAGGCTAGCTCTTATGATGTTCCCAATGTTTTGCTAAGTACCATGCTAGTCAAAATCAGGGAATGCTTTGCAAACCCCCCACAGTTACAGATACAAGTGTGGGCCCATAGCCAGACATTTAATCAGATTAACCTGGAGTCATTCAAACATTGAATTTCAATTTACTTTAGAGCCATGCACATTGCACACATGAAATTCAGTTTAACAGATCAGTATAAAGGTATCCGGCGAACTGCAGTTTACCAACTCACCGCAATTTAGTTTTACTTCACCTTCTTTTATCATCATCTAGCTGACCATTTAATTGCACAAAATAATTTGATCACTTTGGAAATTAACTATAACATCTGTGAGTTTGACATACTACACTGATGAAGACAGCATGTTAGCATAACGATGAAGACATTGATGAAGAATCTTCGCCGTGGCGACTTGGTAAACTGGCGAGTTCTATTCAGTATAAAGGTTTGAGTAATCTAAGCTTGACTCTGAACTATAAGGTTGAAGTTGGGGTGGTGGAAGCAAACCTTGCTAGCAGAAGCAGCATGTGGCAGAAATTGATCCAGTGTAGAAGGGGGGCGTATTTAAACGACCACCTTGTTTAGGGAATGAGGTGTGATTGGTGTGTATAGAATAGAGTGGCTGATTGAAAGCATTCAGCAGACTGACAGCTGAGCTACAATGGCAATATTAGTTTAAAGTCATACTGTGTAACATTATGATGTTACACAGTATCGACTTTAAGCATGTGTAAAAAAAAATTCCAATGTTTGTCAATTTAGCTATTTCTTTGACTGGCTTTTAAGTTGCTGCCAATTGATTTTCTCTCTCGGGAATAATGGTTATATAAGCAAGAATTTGAAAGCTTTGTGGAAACCATAACCATCCTTCTCACGCTGTACTCTGTCCTTGAGTCCTTACCTGGGAGTGAGGGCACACAGAGAAATGTGTTCATTCACCTCCACTGACAATGTGGTAAATGCCAAGGACCAATTAGCCTCCTGTGGCCCTCACTGCAGGGTCTTCGTCTCCTCGACGAGCAGACACCATAATACTATCAAGCTGCCCCTTCCCATCTCGTTTCCTTGCCTCAAGGCCGTTAGCATTCAACAGACATACTGTAATACTAATGCACCTAACATTGATGCATCTCTAGTGCATTCTATGCAAGCACTCTTTCACTGATTTTCTAAATTAGATACCCCAATGAAACCTAAGCTGGTTTGAAACCAAAGCAGATTATGTGTGACTTTTGAAGGTTTATGTCCTCTTAACTCCTTTGCTTATAGAAGGAGTGTGTGTGTGTGTGTGTGTGTGTGTGTGTGTGTGTGTGTGTGTGTGTGTGTGTGTGTGTGTGTGTGTGTGTGTGTGTGTGTGTGTGTGTGTGTGTGCCAATGTCTGTTTGTTTGGTTCTTTCTTTCTTTCTTTCTTTCTTTCTTTCTTTCTTTCTTTCTTTCTTTCTTTCTTTCTTTCTGTCATTCGACACATTCCCCTGGTCTGCACATGGTGTCAAAGTGGAATGATTATGCACACAAATGTGAAGACTGAGTGTCTATAAGTTATGCATGAGGGGCAAATACTGTGCGATCGAAAATAAAAGCCTCCATGGGTACCGATTCTACTGTATGGATGACGTTATTAGTCACTGGGTCGGGTCCCCACCGGAGAATGGCGCAGAGAGAATGTGGTACGGTACAGCACTGTTTCCCAAGCATTGTTATTGGTCACACGAGTAAATATCCCCAGGAAATGAAATAATATAGCCTAATAGTCGGCATGTAGTGAGGTCTAAAGCGTTGGTTCTCAAAGTGGAGTCCGGGGACAACAGCAACATTTCTTAATATATATCACAATCATTTTAATCCATATTTTAAATGTTGTTCAAAAAACGGTCCACAGCCAAATACATATTCATTTGGGGGTCCTTGACATGAAAAGGTTTGAGAACAACTGGTGTAGAGTGCCGTATTAAATGGAAATCCACTCCAAACTGTATTGGTGAAGCCACGGCCAACATTCATTGGAATGAATGAATGACGGTATATAAATCAGACAGCGAGCCTGGGTCTGCTCCTCAAACTTTAATGAAGGTAATGAATAAGCATGAGCAAATTACCTCTACTCCTCTCACACTGTCATGACCACCAGGGACGTGCAGAGAATGTCACAGTAGAACTATGACGAAAAACCTACCTTTTTTCGCTGCCGAAAAAACTAAGCTATGATGACTAAAACTAAGACTAAATATATTGGCAATTTCGTCAACAAATAAAAACTAGACTAACATGCTAAGGAGGGACTTGTGTAGAAGAGATCCAGTAGAGTAGAGTTATAAGACAAGTCATTTTATGTTTGGTTGCACTCATGTGTTGCGCTCTGAAAATAGCCAATCTGCTATTTTCAGCATGCAACCAAGTGTAAAATCAGCCATTATCAAGGCCAGCCAAAATACTTTTTTGTCAGCTAAATATAAGATTTTAGTCGACAAAATCTACAGTTGATTTTGTCAACTAAAATCTTATATTTAGCCGTCTAAAACTATACATTTCAGATGCCTAAAACAAGTTTAGAATATTATTCAAATGAACACTGGGGAGGAGCTGAAATTTCTGAAAGGGCACCTTTGGCATATCTAGAAAGCACATTGCAGCGCATTTATGTTTATTTCATGAATTCATGCAGGTTCTGGAGAGGAGTGGGTACTTTTACAGATGGGTAAATGGGCAGGGGCTCAAGCCCCCTTTGATGTCTATGTGTGCACGTGCCTGGTCATGATCATCACCCTTCTCTCCCCCTCCTTCTCTCTCTCCTTCCTTCTCTCTCTCTCTCTCTCTCCCCCTCCTTCTCTCTCTCTCTCTCTCTCTCTCTCTCTCTCTCTCCCCCTCCTTCCCTCTCTCTCTCTCTCTCTCTCTCTCTCTCCCTCTCTCTCTCCCTCTCCTCTCTCTCCTCTCTCTCTCTCTCTCTCTCTCTCTCTCTCTCTCTCTCTCTCTCTCTCTCTCTCTCTCTCTCTCTCTCCCCCTCCTCTCTCTCTCCCCTCTCCTGTATGTATAGATTAGGACAACTCACTGGCCCGTCCACCTGAAGAAGTCCCTGATCCATCAGTGATATGAAGGCCTCACTGTGGGTGGGCCTACTCCACTCATTGATCACGCAAACAGACTTGTTGCCCCATGAAAACAAGATTAACGGACACGGGCGCTTTGGACAGGTACTCCGTCTGTTCAAGTAAAGTACAGAAAAAAGAATCTGCAGAATATTGCATTTGATTAGCCTACATTTCTGAATTCAGACAATAATCAGTACATTATCATTGGGAAGAATATGGTAGCATTACTTGACGGTTGACGCCTTTATTATTAGCACATTCACTTCAGATTATAATTTATTAATAACCGCTCAAGCATGCAGTATGCGTACTGAAGGGAGTAGGCCTAATGAACTGTGGTCTCAGCAAGCATTTGACAGTGAATACAAAGGCTTAGATTTTGTGCCAGACCAGTAGTCCGTGGAGTATGAATGTTAACAATCTGTATTCTGTAGCTATTTCATTGTGTATGATGCAATTGATGCATACACCACGCTATTACGACATAAACAGGAGAGGAACTGGAAATGCAGTGTAAAAAACTCCCAGGTTTCTGTAATTTCCCTCAACAAAGCTTCCTGTTTGAATAAGTAATAATATTAATATACACACATACATTTATCCTAACCTAAACAGAATAGATACATGTAGTCATTTGTCTTTGTATATTAACCACTTAATCCCATATGGGTGACCGGAGTCAATCAGGGCTTCACTGAAAAAAACAAAAATGGCAAACCATCTCCCCATCTTTCTCAAATTAATACAGAAGTTTCAATTATATTCTCTGCTCAGTATTAGGCAGGTTATACTGTATCATAAAATAATATTCTGTTCTTTCTTAACACAAACCCATTATTGGTGTGTTAATCTTTCACACCGTCTCTTCTAATTCATCTGCTCATCCTCTGTCAGCCTGCTGAGCTGTAGCAGCAAGCAAGGTCGTAGCAGAGGTGAATCTCTTTCATGGAGACAATGCCAAATAACTTCCCACAGAGCAGAAACTATGTCATACGGACATGAGCATTTTTTTATCGCTAAATCATTTATGACACTTTCATTCAAATCATATTTCTAGCTAAAGCATGAATAATCAGGTCACTTATAGTGGACAGTGAGTTCTTCAGTCTGTGCCAGCTCAAGGCCATCAATTTAACAAGTGTTTGCCAATGTTAGGTGCCACAGTTGACTTCCTGTCCTGTGTCATCGCCCCTTTCATGCTGTACAATATGAATTCAATCATTACAGTTTTGGAAACTTAGTTGGTAGTTATGTAATGGTGTAATGGTGATGTAAAACAAAAATGGACAAAACAAACATTAACTTCTCTTTATTGTCAATGGCATTTAATGTTTGTGTTAGGGACAAGATGACGTACATTTCCCTTCATTGTCAATGGCGTTTTTAATGTTTGTTTAACTAAAAACAGACATTAAAACTGCATAGGAGGGGCTAGCGCCCCTCAAAAAATATATAATGTTGGAAAGCTCTTTCTCTCTGCTATGAATGGCATGATTGAATCTACGCAGAGCACTTGCTTATTACCAATATGGCCAATATATCCAAAATGTAATTTAACTACATTATCCCAGATTGAGTGTAGAGTTGAGATCAAACTGGTGTTGTAATTGTATTGGTGATGTGATCAGACTGGTGATGTACATCATTTTATTGAAACAATAGAAGAGTAGAACCGTATAATTCGTATTAGTACGGTTGCAAGTACAATATGTGCAACATATGATCATCAGCATAGATTTGAAATTCTACTGTAATGGTAAGCGGTGTTTATAATATGAGATGTTTATTATTAGAATTGGCCTGCAGCGGTGTCCTTTTGACTTGCTGAATCAGTGCAGCTCGGGTGGGAGGAAGGTTCTCAAGGGGACTTATTGGTACCATTTGAGAACAGCATGCTGTCTGGTTTTTTCATCTACTTTATTTGTCTATGGTGCACATCATCACCCCAAGGGGTCTCTTGCTGTACATGAAGACGAGACGACCATATGCTCTAGTCTGTACAGGGATATCAGTCAGGGTTGATCTTTTCAGGCTTCAAGGTGAGGAGCAGTGGTGGAAAGTAAGTACATTTACTTAAGTACTGTACTTAAGTACAATCTTGAGGTATTTGTACTTCACTTGAGGATTTCCAATACTTTTACCTCAACGCAATATTATACTTTTACTCTACAACATTACGTTGAAAACATTAGTTACTAGTTACTTTGTAGATTTATTTTCTTTTTATTATCTAATGTAATCCTGGGCGCTACACTTCCTCTGCCAACCTGGGGGGGCAGCGGACTGACCTCATGCCTCCTTCTATGCATGAGGAGTCCAAGCTGCTTCTTTTCACCTGACAGGGGGAGATTTCCCTGGCCGGACGTAGTGCGTGGAAGGAACACGTTATTCCGACCAGTTCCCCTCCATCACGCGCCCCGGCTGGCCAGGGGGAGGTAGTTTTAAAGACCAGGATTACTGCATGTTTTTGTGAGGGCGCCTACCCTATAGGGGACACGGGGAGAACATGCAAACTCCACACAGAAAGGCCCTTTCGCCAACCCCACCTCGGGTATGGGCACCGATGACGCAGAGGAGGGAACACGCCCCCAGTGCCCACAGCGTCCCCAGCGGGAGTCGAACCCAGGACCTTCTTACTTTGTAGATTTTGATATTACAAAACATACCCACTTCAGCCTGTATACATTTCGGTCATTTGAAAATAGACAATCTTCTACATTCTACAATGTGACACATTGTGAGCTTGTTATGTAGATCTTCTATTTTCAAACGATTTGAAAACTGGAAACGTGACATTCTGCATAATGAAGTACATTTTGAATTCCGGACTTTTACATGTAACAGAGTATTTATATATTGCAGTATTGATACTTTTACTTTTAAGTAGAAATTGTGAGTTTTTCCATCACTGGGGAGGAGTGCGACCAGGTTTTCCATAGGATCCAGAGTTGCCTCCCAAGCTGTGCACTCCTGCTTCCCGTATAGCTAAGGACGGCTGATGTTGGTCATAAATGGTACCAAGTCCATTGAGCACCTTCCTCCCACACAAGCTGCACTTAAAATATTCAGCATTACAAAAGGGCTCCACTTTAGGCCAGTTCCTATACTGGAAGAGCACCAGCTAGCAAATACATAACGGTACATGTATATTACTCTTGAAATTGCATACTATAGTGCCAATTTTTATTCATACCTAACCATTTTGTGTCAAAAACAAAAATGTTTTTGGGCGCTCGGGTGGTCCCTGCCCACCACCACGGAGGTCGTGGGTTTGGCCCCACCGTGGTGCATGATCCTTCTTTGTCGGGAGGCTATATGCAAACACAATTGTCCCTTGTTCAGGGGAGGGAAGCCGGGGAGTGTGATATTTAATATTTGTCACTGCTTTCCTACAGGCTGGGGCGGCACCTGTCAGCAGGGAGCGTTGGGGTGGGAGTAGCACGAAGGCCCTACTGTACGTCCTCCCAGCAGAGGCTCCTCACCCATTGGCAGGTGAGTCATTAGGATACAACAGCAGTGACAACAGAGAAATGTGTGTGTGGGAAGGAATTAATTGGCATAACGACAAGAAAAGACACAAATGTGTGTTAAGTATAGTCAATAGAGCTGAGTAAGAACCCTGTCCTCTGTGTATCATATTGTCCTCTGATGCTGAATCTCTCCAGCCATGCATGCTGTTTGTAACCCTGGTGAGCCAGACACAGGCAATCATTCACCATGAAGCTAAGTAGTAGCACTGGCTGAGAGTAAATTACTGACGGAGAGAGAGCCTCCACCAATTAGTTCTGGCAATGGAGAAACAAATCTCATTTGACACTATTAACAACCCTGAATTGAATGGAGCGGTAATGAGCGAGTCATAATTTTCTTTAAATAAATAAAAAGTAGAAGGAGAAGAGAGCAAAACATGCCGTTAAACGCTGCACAGAGCAAGGTCAGGAGAACAATTAAGCCATGCTCACTGGGTCTTGTTATCTTAATAGCTTTTGAAACAGTTTGTCAATAATAGACCTTTTGAGCAAGTATTTGAACCATTATTACTCAGCCTACGTAAAATTCAATTCCACAAGACAGGTGATGGTACAGTCACCCAGCAAGGTTCTATAGGTTCTGTCTCAATTTGCTGTTATCTCATTTGTAATCCAATCAGCCCTTGTGTGTATATCAGTCTTGTTCCACAGTCAGTCATTGTAGATGCTACACAAGACAATGACTCTACAATGTAGACTGGCAGAGTTAACACCAACTATGAAACAATTAAATACAATGGCGAACGATATAATTACTGTATATTTATCTTATACAATTCAATTCAAAGGAGCTTTATTGGCACGAGAAAACATATGTTCACATTGCCAAAGCAAGTGTCGAAATATAATAAAAACAGTAGAAAATCGGGAAAGTATACAATTGGAGGGGGTGTAAACATAGCTATGTCACATTTCGTCGTTATACATGTTATATATACATGGTATAAAGCTTTTTGAAACAAATAGCAGCTATCTTTTGCAGTCACTTTTTGGACAAATAGCAGCAGTTTTTCTCAAAACAATTTAAATATTATTGATAAATAAATATTATACAGTAAGTTATAGTGCGTGCGTGCGTGCGTGCGTGCGTGCGTGCGTGCGTGCGTGCGTGCGTGCGTGCGTGCGTGTGCTGGGCCTGGGAGTGCAACAAACAAAGCAGGGATCAAACCAGGAGGTGTCTGTATTGGGAAAGAGAGAGAGAGAGAGAGAGAGAGAGAGAGAGAGAGAGAAATAGAGAGAGAGATCAATGCCAGCGACAACCAGCTGTGGCACCCTAATCTCTCAAGACAGATTGTGCTGTTGTCTCTAACAGCAGAACGTGTCAGCACCACATACTGCCATACTGTACTGCTGTTAGTAGAAATGAACACAGAAGCACCCAGGAGGAAGTGGACTGAGAAAGTTCTTTGGGAAAGTCCCATCGGGATCCCTGAAATACTAACTGCACAATGCACAAGCAACCAGAAGAAAGAACAACAAAAATCAACAACAAGGTGGCTATGAAAAACAGTGACGACTAAAATTAACCTCACCGGTAAACTTTTGAACCAAGGCAAAGTCAGTCCTCTCTTTTCTGAAGACCATGGGACCTGACACCCAACACATCTACAAATGTACACATTTGTACTCTCTCAAAGTTACAGACCCATAAGGGTCCATTTGGTTCCTAACTATCCATCATTTAGCTGGGGACTCCCTGGAACTCCCTCAAGGACCCCTGGGATTCCCCAGACCCCACTTTGAGAACCACTGGTCTGGCACAGTGCCGAATCAACCCCTCCGAGGGCCGTGGAGGCTGGAGCTACACCAAATCAAAATGCCCCATGCACACGTGTGCGTAACACAATCAAGAGCGACACTTTTTGCGCCCAGCGAATGAACGTGTGTGCGTTCAGCGCACCGCCAGACTATCGCTGCTGCTCCCATAGAGATATAGTGATGTCCCGATACTGTATCGGTATCGGAAAAGTATCGGTATCGGCCCTTTTTGGTCATATCGGGTCATATCGGTATCGGCAAATATGCCAGTCTAACCAGTGTGACCACCGATCCATGGCCCTGCAAGCTGTGGGCCCTGGAGCTTAACTAAGTTCCATTGTTATTAATCCGGGCCCAGCACACACTGAAAGAACACTTGGACTGTCTGGGATATCTGGAGTATCCCAGACAGTGCAAGTGCAGTGGGCAGACCAAGAATTCTGTAGTTTACCTAATCTATTATCTGGCTGCAAACCAATTCTGTAGTTTACCTAATCTATTATCTGGCTGCAAACCAATTCTGTAGTTTACCTAATCTATTATCTGTCTGCAAAACAATTCTGTAGTTTACCTAATCTATTATCTGGCTGCAAACCAATTCTGTAGTTTACCTAATCTATTATCTGGCTGCAAACCAATTCTGTAGTTTACCTAATCTATTATCTGGCTGAAAACCAATTCTGTAGTTTACCTAATCTATTATCTGGCTGCAAACCAATTCTGTAGTTTACCTAATCTATTATCTGGCTGCAAACCAATTCTGTAGTTTACCTAATCTATTATCTGGCTGCAAACCAATTCTGTAGTTTACCTAATCTATTATCTGGCTGCAAACCAATTCTGTAGTTTACCTAATCTATTATCTGGCTGCAAACCAATTCTGTAGTTTACCTAATCTATTATCTGGCTGCAAACCAATTTCCCGCAAGGGACAATAAAGCCAACCTTGAACCTTGAACCCTCTATTTTTATTTTACTTTTACTTCTAGCTGTATCTTTTCTATCTGTATTTGTCCTGTGTTTCATTGCTGTGGTGACTGCAGCCATGCTGTGGTGACTGCAGCCATGCCAACCGCATTATCCCTGCAGGATCAATAAAAGTTCTACTCTACGAATGAATGAAAAATACTATTCAAGCGAATTCAAAGCCTTATTAATAAAACATCCAGCACAGTGCGTTGCAAATTCGTCCCTGGTAAGATTGGCTATTTTCGCGGAATATTTGCCTTTTTTCTCCTATTATAAAAATGCCCAGAGTAGGGCCGCTAGGGTTCATGTGGTTAACAAGGAGAGAGAGTTATGCAACACCACCGCATTATACTTTTCTAAACAGATTTATTTCCGTTATAGAGACGTAACAAGAGCCATGAATTATCCCAATTGCCTGTGCTGCTTGGGGCTATAGATGCTATTGCCAAGAAACAAAAATGTGTCTCTCCTTGGCGCTAAAATTTGGCTATTACCACAAGCAATTTGACAGTGTTGCTCAAACTGCTGGCAACGGTAAGTATTCTCTCATCTACTGTATCTCAAAAACAGCCCTTCCGTGAATCCCTGCCAGGGCCACGGGGGCTTTCGGTGAGGTCTTCTTCGGACAAATACACCAATAGGCCATTTCCCACAGTGCAACAGCATATTAGGATGTGCCCAGGATGACACCCCTGTGCATTCTCCTCCACATGTCTGCAAACACTTGGAACAGGCTTAATTGGATGATTTAGGGCTTGCGACAGATGTTGTCCTGTAGTTGAAATGTTTCTAATTTGCCTCTCGTGCTAATTGGAGCTTAGCAGTAACGTTCATTATGCAGTATACACAGAAATGGTAAGTGATTCTGTCAAGAATGGTTGTTTGTTGTTCATCTTTTCTTTTTTTCAGCATTATTCATCAGAATTAAATTGTATCAAAGAAGTAAAAACAAGACATAGTAGGAGCAATTCCTTTTATCAGAATCTCGTAGTTGTATTTTTGGATTTATGGGTGAAATTTCATTTGCAATATTATTTGACATCCTGCCGGTATGACTGAAAAAGGAGAGAGGCCGCACAGCTCGTAGTCACGATGCCATCAAAATCTTTATTTTTCCAATGTTTCGGCAACAAGTTGCCTTCTTCAGGTATGACATTAATGATGTTTCCACTTGATTTGTACCATCACAGGAAACCTAACAATCAACAAGGTCTCTGTAAACAGGACACATTTTTCAGTTGATTGTTCAACCAACACCACCATGCTGCATTACCTAAAGGCCTATTCATAGGCTATTCCAGTTTTAGGTGATAAGGTGACCACCCAAAACTACAACATGATATCATGCCGCGGTGGTAAGTGACTCACCACCCAAACACATCTCTCTGTTTTACTAACCACCATGCACCTTTTCACCTAAAACTGAAGTATGAATAGGCCTTAAGGAGTAATAGAAGACAAGACGATAGATAATTCAGCAGCAGTCACTGCTACACTGCCTGCTATGATGAACTGTGAACAGCTAAAGATAGAAAAGTCTTTCTAATCTAGAAAAATACTGAACAAAAAGTAAAATCATGGAGATTTCTGCACCAACAGCATATTGATTCAAATAGGGTCTAAAACACATGCAGGCCTATATCTAAAGCCCAGTCCACAAGGAGTGCTCGATCGATCTATCTATCTATCTATCTATCTATCTATCTATCTATCTATCTATCTATCTATCTATCTATCTATCTATCTATCTATCTATCTATCTATCTATCTATCTATCTCATGCCTCCTTCTATGCATGAGGAGTCCAAGCTGCTTCTTTTCACCTGACGGGGGGATTTCCCCGGGCGGACATAGCGCGTGGAAGGAACACGTTAATCCAACCAGTTCCTTTCCCCTCTATCAGGTGCCCTGGCTGGCCAGGTAGTTTAGAGACCAGGATTACTGCATGTTTTTTGTGAGGGTACCTACCCTAGGGGACACGGGGAGAACATGCAAACTCCACACAGAAAGGTCCTTTCGCCAGGCAGGTATGGGCACTGATGACACGGAGGAGGGAACACGCCCCCAGCGCCCACAACGTCCCCAGCGGGAATCGAACCCAGGACCTTCTAGCTGTGAGGCGACAGCACTACCGACTGTGCCACCGATCTATCTATCTATCTATCTATCTATCTATCTATCTATCTATCTATCTATCTATCTATCTATCTATCTATCTATCTATCTATCTATCTATCTATCTATCTATCTATCTATCTATCTCTTCAGGAGGTGGAGGCATCTGCAAGATGCTTGCCTTACGTTTTGTGAAGCAGATTCCATGCACACTGATTCTTAAAATAAATCCATGCTTGGGATGAAAAACTAAACAAAATATTGAAGCATCGACCAACCACAGATCTAGTACAGAAGAAGTCAATAGCAGAAATAAATGGCAGAAATCTCCTCAAAGGTATAGATATTGTTGGTTATACAGTCTTTGTTGGAACATTAAAGAGACGCTATCCAGGGCAAGATGCCTAATCAGGTATGACAGTAAATTAATTTCGTTCATAAAACAGATTACAACAGTCATTTATTTATTGCTCGCCCAATTTAGAAATATGTTTTTGCTTCAGTCATATCCAATTATGTGTGCAATTCATCAGCTATTTATTGATTGTCTCAAAGTGAAGATGGGGAATGGCTCCCGCTGAAAGGGAAGCAATCAAAGAAATGTTATTGGTAAGCAGCTGTCTATCCTTTAAAGATGCATAAGCAGTGTTGGATAGTAATTAACTCTATGATTGCCGGCCCCCATTCACAAGCCTGCCATTGACAATGCCAGCCATTGACTGCCATTCATTTCATTATTATTTTTTGAAAATTCTCTGTTGGACCTATATGAACACGGAATATATCAAAATAAACTTTAGAATGTATGGATTCTTGGGAAAAATAAACTGAGTTGATAACATGTTTTGTTATGTAGATATCAAAAGATAAATTTACTTTGTGCATTTCTTGAGTATCTATACTTTACTTGAGTAATTTTGGATACTTTCTGACTTTCACTCCACTACATTTCAGAGTGACAAATTGTACTTTTGACTCCATTACATTTCTAGGAAGGGAAAACATATAAACTTAAAGGGATAGTTCACCCCCCAAATTACAAATTTGTATCGTTTACTCACCCCATGCATGGAGACTTGAATTCATGGATTATATTTTAGTTTTTGTCGCCTTTGATTTCCCTATGGTGACACAAAGGAGACTCTTTGTGTCTCCATAGGGAGATATATTAACATTTCCTAGTATGGGCGGACTGATCGTGGACGGCAGATCGTGGACCGTGGACCATGGTTACAAACGTAACATTCAGACTTGTGGGGCCACACACATGTGGTCCCCTGTGGCACCCAAGGTGCGTCTTGTAAGACACTGTGTGTGCGGTCGTGTGTGCGTGCCGCATGCGCATGCGTGGGTGTGTGTGTAACTATTTGCCTTTCAGAGATGACTAATAACGACAGCTCAGAGGGACATCTTAGCCCAACAGTAGTATGTCTTTGTTTAAGGTGCACTTCCTTTTACCACAGACATACAGTATGAGCATACAAAGCATGTATACTGTATAATATATCCATGCATGTATGGAGAGATGGTGATTTATTACTACAGCGTTATTGTACTAAGATGATTAGTGTCAAGCCCCTCTACTGCCTTGATTGAATCTCTTTTATTGAGCATTGCATGTATGAACAGTATAGCTTGACTGTACACATAACTCTCCCCCGGGCCCCTACTGTGTGTGTGCGTGCGTGCGTGCGTGCGTGCGTGCGTGCGTGCGTGCGTGCGTGCGTGCGCAGTATCCATAAATGCGTGCCAGAACGGTGTGCCACGCATACGTGCTATTTGGCCGCAGTCCCTCCTCCTCTACTAATGACACGAGGAGGAAGTGACATCATCAAGGGATCAGGTGACAGCTGAGTAATGATAAGTCCAAATACAGAAACCTGGCCCTCTATCGGTCCCCTGACCTCTGACCCCGGTGACGTCACGGCGGCCCGGGCTGCCATGACGTCTTGGCCCTGCAGAGAGGAATACTAATTGGGCTCCATATATCGTTGCTGTCGGCACAGAAATCTCGTATCTCCATATTTTAACTTTTTTGCATGCCTTTTGTTTTTCGTTCCGTAAATGAATAATAGTGTCACATAAACAGTAGCAAAAACATCTGAACTAGTGATGGGTTTTGAGCTTTACCGTATAGCTCTGCTATTTTTGTCATTTTTTTCAAATGAAATTAAAAGTGGT
This sequence comes from Electrona antarctica, assembly GCF_951216825.1. NCBI lineage: Eukaryota > Metazoa > Chordata > Actinopteri > Myctophiformes > Myctophidae > Electrona > Electrona antarctica. Next base: position 11,822,796 of record NC_136801.1, on the reverse strand, counting down.
TAAATCTGGCTTTTTAATGTTGAACCAATGTAAAGTATTAACAAAAGCCTGTGACTAAATAATAACTACATTGGATCATCCACCGGAACATTTTCTGAAAAGTAACAATTTTGGACATGCAGGGTTTCTGCACGACTGCCGCGATAGCAACCACTGTGGTCTCAAGAGGAAGGGGTTCAGAGAGAGAGAGAGAGAGGATGAGACAACGGAGGGTGGGAGAGGGTCAGAGTGAAAGAGAGAGAGAGAGACAGAGCAGAAAATATACAAGAGACAATAGGTGAGAGGGGGGATGGACAGAGAGTGTGAATGGCCATGAGAATGAGAAATACCTGATGATTCACAATGTTTGTAAGCTTGTAGTTGGGTTGTTTTCAATGTGTGATACCGGTGCACAATCTACAAGTCTGAATCTAAAGCTAAAGGTGCTGGTAGATAGATGTATGAGAAAAATCACACCCGTGTGAACTGAGTGGTGTAAGGTCTTATATAGCCTGATCAGCTCTGATCTGACGTCATATCTGACGTAATGAAATCACACCCGGGTGAACTGGGTGACCGTTGCAACCATGCTCATTTTTTGGTACGAACAGACAGACAGACAGACAGACAGACACGTAAACTAACAAAGCCAGTCGTAGGAGTGGTTTACACCACTCAAAAATGATGCTTCATGGGACGAGTTCACAAATATAACAAGCCGAGTACTCAGAAATTGAATGCTGTGCGTGCTGTGAGCTGAATATTTTTAACTGTGTTTTATGGATTTTCTGTGTTTTGAAAGAAACGCTAATGACCACGTCGTCACCCAAGGTTAAAAACAGACGCCACAAACACCTAACAACACTGTTGTGCAATCAGCCCCGGGCATGGTCTTTTCTTTCTTTCTTTCATTCTTTCTTTCTTTCTTTCTTTCTTCTTTCTTTCTCCCCCCCCCCCTGATTGAACCCTCGCTATTCCTACTCGTATTATGCTATGGCTGGATGTAAGGTATGTGTGTGGGGTGGGGCTGCCTGCTGCGTATGTGTCTGCACGCTTATATGAATCGCCCCTCATTGCTGGAGCCTCCTTTCTCCCTGCAGGCCAATTCATCACCCCGCCCCTCCCTGCCCCCAGACAGACGCTGCATGGCCAGTAAAAAAGAAAAAAAGAAATCCACCGCCAACAAGAACCGAAGCCCATTTGAGTGAAATATACATCCTAGCCTGATCTCTGTGGGCCCTTTTGGAAGGCCACCGGTGACTCCACCCACTCCCAGTCGCATCCTCCTGTGGGTTCCGGTTGCCAGGCAACGCCTTGCTCATTGCGTTAGTGGGGGTTAAGAAGGGCTCTGGCATGGGGCTGGAGGAATCAGATCACTCCCATTGATCAGCCCTGCGCTCCCATTGATCACCACTCCGCTGAGAGCTGGGGTCACCGCCGCAAAGATCAAAGCATGTCGCCTCTGTCAGGCGGAAACCTCGTATGTCCAAAACTGTTACTTTTCAGGATTAGGATGTGTGTGTGTGTGACTTTCGTCTTTCTCCGAGTCAAACAGAACAAATTAAAGATAGGAGGTTATATAGTATATATGCCCTCCCCGTCGTGAGATGATTCGGTGGTAATGTGACTGCACCAGCTCTGAAACCGACCAACTGTTCCTGCAGTCACGGGCCTCGACTGGTCACCGCTGAACTCCTGGAGAGGTGCAAAGTGCCACCAGGCAGCATATGGTGCCGGTGAGGTGATGCCTCCCACATCTTTTTTACTCATGCTGTCCTAAGGGGGCATAGACTGCCCAGACAAACTGGTGCCACTGTTTCACATCCCACGTTTTTGGTTCCCCATTGGATCCCATTGGTTTCCTGTCTGTATTTATGTATTTTTTTTACACCACTTGTTTACCAACAGCATCTCATATTCTGTATGGTGAGCTGCAAAGCCAATGCATTATATTACTACAGTACTTTACATCAAGTCCACTTCACAATGTTTGACCGGTAGTGGGAAAATATATGCACACTTATATCAACGCAAGAACAACCTTGACATCCATTCATAGGATGCCGGTCATTCTGAATCCATTCATATGAATGAACATTGATATTAATATATCAGTCTACATTCATCCGCATTCATCCTGTATGCAAGTTGGCAATACAGGTGAAAACGAAGCAAATTATTATTGTATTTTTTAACCACTTGTTTATCTTTGAGCATCTCATATTCTGTACGGTGACCTGCAAAGCCACTAAAATACTACTTCACATACACATGTTTGACTGGGAGTAGGGAAATATAATGAACAACACTTATTTTATTCTTTATTTAAACATATAGTGAATGCTATTATAGACTGAGGTCGATTTTTTTTTAGGTTGATGTTGGCCCTAAAAGGGCTTTATATTATAGTGAGTTTGCTGAGCTGTCTCTGCACTCCGCTGGATGGTGTCATCTAATGTGGGCACCTTTTTGCTAAAGTTGTCCTCTTGAATGTGCTTTTGATTCAAACTTAAGACCATATCAGCCCCAAAGATTAGACGAAAATGTTCTTGTTTACAAAAGTTTATTCATACAAATCTTACAACACTTTTTTTCTTAGAACATTTATAGACTTGACCCCTGAGGATCACCACTGGTAAGTACTCTCTAATTTTTTTATTTTTCTACACAGTAAATATATAGATAAATATATAGATAGATATAAATCTTGAAGATTCATCTTCATATTTAGTAAGGCTATTGGCGCTTTCAATAGAATACATATGTGTCATGGAGACTGGGAAATTGTGATTGTTTGCCTCTAATCTTTCACAAAAATCTAACTAGCTCTCTTAAAAAATGCAAAGGAAAGCAGCACAAGCAAGGAATGCTTGAAGCCTATAATAAGCTTGACGGCGTTGAAAGATTCTACCAAAAATATGTTTTTTGCGAACACAATAAAAGCAACAACCACATGAATGGTGGGATGTGAGAGCTGATGGTGTGCAGCATTGTAGGGCCACTAAATAGCCATCTGTGATTTCGTGGCGATTTTAAAGTTGAAGCAAGAAGGCACCACAACAGCCGCAAGCTGCGTCCTGCGTCACAAAGCCTAGAGGGGAATGCAGAATTACAAAAACAAAGATTGATTTCATTACAACACGACTCAGCACAAGATCGAAGAAACTTTTTCTCCCTGGTGTTTGAGAACTATACAGATCAAAAACAGACACTGCGTCTGATGTTTGATATTATAGTCTCTCCTTCTGGAAGTTGTATGAAGGGTGCAGCAGGGTTGGGGGTGGATGATGGGGCTGGGAAAAGGGGTTGGGTAGGGTGGTGCTTCTATAAGAATTTCACCGTTCTGTCACTGTCGGGCATAAACCTTTTTTTTTTGTAAATTGCTGCCCCTACTTGATCATACTACAGTGTCACACAAGTAGACAGGCTTGAAGAAGCTCCTCGAAGCGACACGTTTTGAGCTTGTGGATCTGCTATTTTTGCTATTTTTTCATTTCACAGTTCATTCACAGTTGTGGACATATGAGGTTTCCACCCGACAGAGACGATTTAACAGGATTCCTTTTACTTAACAATGGGTATTCATTCTGGCTTGAGAACTTTATTTTGTACTCTTCTCTCCATTCACTGTTAAGCTTGTCGTGGTCTATACCACGGTCTTGGTCAGTCAATACATCTTTCTCTGTTTCTCTTGTGTTATTTTTACTCCTGTGGCTATCTATCCGCCAATAACCAATTGTGCAGCATTTTGATAGCCTGTAAATCTAGCTTTGGGGCGGTCCAAATACAAATAATACACAAAAGACTGATTTGTCCAATTGCAAATGTTGTTATTGTAGAATACATTAGTGACACAAAAAATCATTTAGCTGAACCAAAAACATAATAAGTCATGACATTGGGCTGAGAGATTCTTCTTGCAAATCAATAATTAACATTTTGCGCTTTCCTCAGTGGAGGTCAGCGGTGACCACATACAGAAAACAAAACAACATTCAGGAATCAGAAAGTGAACAAAGCCCACCTATAGGTGCTGTAGCTAGCACATATTTGGAGGCTAGAGCAACTGCTTTAATCATGCGTTGCTTTACATTGGTTCACATGACAGAAAGGGAACCAAAATACATAAGTTCAAGACAAAAGTTCTTAAAGTTCCTCTGGTATATGTCTCTGTGAAAACCAATTGATGCTTAACTTCACTTAATTGCCATATAAAAAGTATAATTTCTATAGAATTATTATTATTATTATTATTATGAATAATAATAATAATTTAAGGGCCCAGATGAGTTGTTATGGCAATGTGTTACTATAGTATTGTATGGCCAGAGAGACATAAAAAGCCTTTGACAGAATTCCAGGTTTACATGCTTGTTCAAACACGTAGCTAGATAGCTATCAATTAGGAACACAAGATTGGCACTTTTCACATGATTGGAAGGTGTAAGTTCATCTTTGTAAACACTGAAGAGGAGAAAGACAAAGAAAAACCTCAGAAGTACTCTGGTCCTCATCTCAGTTACAGGATAATGCATTCCTCACACTTCTAAAATAATAACTTTAAAAAGTGTCTTCTCTAAATGTCTTTCATTATTATAACCACATTCATCCATATGCTAGGTGGGGAACATTAGCCGTGAACAGCAGATCTACAAGTTCACGACAACGCCCGACTCATTGTGAGCTTGTAGATCTGCTAAGAGATTTGGTAAATAAGATTAAGTAAAAAGTATACAGAGTCAACTCCGATCCACATTACTAAGTCTAGAACGCTTACATGTAAGTGCAGGTCAAAGCCAGCTGGTGCATGTCTGGTCTCAGATGCTCTATTAAGATGCTGTTTATCAACGCAAGAACATCCTTTACATCCAGGATGCCAGTCATTCTACTCAATCCACTAATAGGATGCTGCCGGTCACTCTGATCCATTCATATCACTGAACATTGATATGTATAACATATCAGTCTCTATAGGCACAGTCTACATTCATCTGTAGCATTTATCCTGTATGCAAGTTGCGGGTATACAGGTGAAAACAAAGGCTAGGCCTAACCCTAACCCAAAACTCTAGAGAGACAGAAGCACATTTGAGGTGGAAGGAAATTGGGTTTGAATATAGACAAGATCACAAGGTTTTAAAAGCCGACAAGAGAGGAGGAGGAGAGACAGGAGAATTTGCCCCCAAAACACGCCTCAGGAAAGTACCTGGGGACTCACCGGAAATTCGGGAGAGAACTGTTTCAGCAAGTCTCCCAAAATTGCCTCAAACTCATCCCCATCCGGGAGGGCATCAAAGTCTATGTCTTGTAGGATTGGGTGCAAACCTATGTCGTCCAGGCTGTTGTGAATAAAAACAACTAAAACTCTTAATTTCACTTTCACAAAAGTATAACATTGAATGCACATTGAGTGTCTTTTAAACTATTTATTTTCCTCACAATCATCTGTTTTGCTAAATGTTTAAAAGACATGGGTTGTTGGAACATTATATGGTCGTGCATAATGTTCTCCTCTCAATCGATAGGTCTACAAATAAGGAATACTAAAATGGATACATAAATATAGGCTATATTCAATAATGAACAAAAAATTGGTCCACGAAATAGATATATGGCATTCTCAAGTGCTGAAGTACAAAATAAAGCAATATTATTAGCAAAATATTCATTTTAATGGCTTACTTACATACATAAATACATGTTTAAGAACACAAAAGCGATCCAACTTTTATCTCTGTTATCTCAAAATGACTGGGGCTGTACACATTGTTTTTGTTTTGTGGGGGGGCGGGGGGGTTAGTAGGTGCTACAAATATACCAGCCGGCGTCCTTTGTTTCTATATTTCTGTCTATACCTTCTCCCCAGGACCGCCGCCAGGTATTTCTTGACAGCCATTTGCTTTCGGTAGCGGCTGTAGCTGTCCGTGAAGATGCCATCGGAGTGTCGTTTGGACAGCGGCTCAGAGTCGTCGTCCAGCATGTTCCCTCCTCCACTATATGGAGAGATAATAACAAGCACATATACATTCACTATCACAGTCACTATCACAGTTACTATCACATGTCACTATCACACCGTCACTATCACAGTCACTATCACAGTCACTATCACACCGTCACTATCACACAGTCACTATCACAGTCACTATCATACATTCACTATCACACCGTCACTATCACACAGTCACTATCACAGTCACTATCATACATTCACTATCACACCGTCACTATCACACAGTCACTATCACAGTCACTATCACACAGTCACTATCACAGTCACTATCATACATTCACTATCACACCGTCACTATCACACAGTCACTATCACAGTCACTATCATACATTCACTATCACACCGTCACTATCACACAGTCACTATCACAGTCAATATCACACAGTCACTATCACAGTCACTATCATACATTCACTATCACACCGTCACTATCACACAGTCACTATCACAGTCACTATCATACATTCACTATCACACCGTCACTATCACACAGTCACTATCACAGTCACTATCATACATTCACTATCACACCGTCACTATCACACAGTCACTATCACAGTCACTATCATACATTCACTATCACACCGTCACTATCACACAGTCACTATCACATTCACTATCATACATTCACTATCACACCGTCACTATCACATTCACTATCACACAGTCACTATAATACATTCACTATCACACATCCATTATCTCACACAGTCACTATCATACATTCACTATCACACATCCATTATCTCACACAGTCACTATCATACATTCACTATCACACATCCATTATCTCACAGAGTCACTATCATACATTCACTATCACACATCCATTATCTCACAGAGTCACTATCATACATTCACTATCACACATCCATTATCTCACAGAGTCACTATCATACATTCACTATCATACATTCATTATCACACAGTCACTATCACACAGTCACTATCACACAGTCACTATCACACAGTCACTATCAATATACATTCACGGTCACAGTCACTATCGCACAGTCATCATATACATTCACTATCAAATTCACTATTACACAGCCACTATCACACATTCACTATCACATATTCACTATCACATATTCACTATAATACATTCACTATCACACGGTCAGTCAGGACTCAGCAGGCGATAGCCTACATCACTGGTTTTCAATCAGTGGTCCTTTGTTAAACATCTGGCATTACTTCATTTATTTAAGTAATTAAGGTTTTTTTATCAACGTTTGCCTGTTCTCTCCTATATGGTACAATATCTATACAGCATGGATTTGGAATGGTGAACAAAATCTTATAACCAACTCGGCAACTCCTACTCCTACTACTACTCCTAGATTAAGCATGCATGTTTTTTCCAACTCTTTGTACTATACCATTTCTATTTGGTCAAAGTATTTTTTATTATTTATATACTTATTTTTCTTTCTTTCTTTCTTTCTTTCTTTCTTTCTTTCTTTCTTTCTTTCTTTCTTTCTTTCTTTCTTTTATGCGCAGGTGATATGTGCCTATACTCATTAGTCATTAGTCTAATTTGCACTGTTGAATTGCCATCTTGAACCGCCGGGGCCAACAAGTCCCATAAATAATTCATTATGAAGGGATAAAAACAGCTCGTGCGGATTCTGTCCCACATTATGTCCCAACGAGACATAATGTGAGACTGCATGAGAAATCATTCCGAGCGAAATGCTCAGTCATTGTTGCGCAACTTGCGCTTCTTACTTAATTATTTGCTTGTAAGCGCGTGGGGCGTCCGAGCATATATAGTCCGTCCATTCAAGGATGACAGACAGACAGACAGACAGACAGACAGACAGACAGACAGACAATAGGCGTGACATTGGGAGCATTTTTTTAAATATTAGTTAAAAAAGAAGAAGAAAAAAAGAAGACAGCAACACATGAAAACACCAAAATATGTTGGATTTAAAGATAACAGACGATAACCAATAACGATGACCTTACCCTACACGTTTTGCCATCAGAGAATGGAGATATTTCCTCGCTGATAACTGACCCAGCGCTGTCCTATAGGCTTTGTTAAACATTCCGTCTGCATGCCTCTCCGTTCTGTAAATCACAACACACACACACACACACACACCGCACCGTTATAGCTTTTGTTCGTGTGTAGCCCTATATGATATAATAATCTGCCTGCGTCTCCTGCATTTTTGGAGGTGCCCATTCAAAGTTTTCACATTTTCTTTAAAGATTAAACAAATGTCACAGATATGCAAGCAACCATCACCGAGATGCAGTCTCTCAATGATGGATCAAACTAAGTGTAGAAGAGTTGCTCACAGCCGGTTATAATCTCGGGTGAAGTAGCCTAGGCTATAGGCTTCTATAAACAAAATGTTTTCGATAAAGTTACAGTAGCCTAACATAAAACAAAACAACATTAGATTAACAGCAATACGAGTCACGGCTTTAATGTCATGTTAGTTAAGTATGGTGTTCCCAATGTTGCACAAACGTTGGAATAAATGTACCTTTTCTCTGAAGGATAATATAACATGTAGCTGTCGTCAGCAACAGAGGGAGCGCTTCTCGACGCCATTTGGTCTCGGTCAAACTCCAGCTGCGGTAATGTGTTCCCATCCTCATCATAAACCTCATTCTCTAGTCTGAAAACGAGACATATAGTTTGGCCTATTTAGGCTGTCGGGCAGAAACGTCCTCCTTAGCTCAATATTTTAACTTTTTGTGGTATCAAAAGTAGCAGATCTGCAAGCTCGAAACGCGGCGCTAACCGACACGTTTTGAGTTTTGCAATTAGGCCTATTAAAAAAGTAATGTCTAAAGTTGAATAGAACTATAGCATGCATGGGAACAACGAGCTTAAATGGAACACAACACTGAGGCTATACTGCCACTATAACATGCAGCATCGATCAAACGTTTGACCCTCCTTTTAAATAATTTCGATTTCATGAAGGATTTATCTCACTTCATTAGGATCCATTTAAATAATTTAATTGAGTGTTCACTCAAATCTATTTATGTCAAACAGAAGAATATAGGCCTGGAAATCGTCATATTTATGATACATTCTGAGCTAATTGACGTTGAGGGATACCCATTTCATTCCACTTCCAACTAATTAGCCTATATTCCCTGCACCCCTCCTCTGGGACATAATTTAGGCAGGCCTATATGTCAAAGTCAAAAGGCTGTCAAAATGATCCGAATAATTGATCCAATCACAAGGCTAGACTATACCCAGTCAGTGACTGCGCCTCTTGCCAATTCCCCAAACTATATCTCAAATAATAAACCTTTAATTATCAAACTCACTGTTTTACAAAAAATAAAATGAATGTTGATGTTCTTTTTTTCCTTCTTTTTTCCCCCAGAAAATATATTATCTTGCATGCACGACCGTCCTGCATGTCTGTTGCCTGGTATGTCTAGTCTTACGTTGCATTTAAAAAACATTTTAGTCTTTTTGTATGAAAGATAAGAAAACGTACATACCTAAGAGTAGGGTAGTTAAGCCCCATGGGCGAGCAGTGGACGTTGTAGTGCATTATGATTCCATAGATGAGTACGGCTAATGTCGCCTTAGACATTGTCCCGCCTGCTGCAAAATAAACAGAACAAAAAAAACCTATATTAGGTATAATGAACAAATCTATCGCATTCTTCCAAAAAGTCACTTATAATTCTACTGCTCACTTATTGGTTAGAAGAACTAAACGTATTTATTACGTATGTATTCTAAAACTTAGGATTTAGGCAGGTATCTCCAAAACTTCTTCTTCTCATACCTATGGCAGTGTCTATAGACGCTGCACGCGATTTGCTGAAGATCTCAACTGGAAGAATGAGATAGGATCTCCCCCACTCACATACACACACACGCACGCACACACGCACGCACGCACACACACACACACACACACACACACACACACACACACACACACACACACACACACACACACACTCACTCACTCACTCAAGCACTCACACACACACACACACACACTCTCTCTCTATCTCTCTCTCTCTCTTTCTCTCTTATTGCCTTGATAAAGCTCCTCTATTCTCCCTTGGTGCAGCGGCGATGTGTCCAGCAACCTCTTCTATAAACTCTTGCAAGCTCTCAAGAGCAAACATTTAGTCTGACTGGAGAACTTTCTTGTTCCGTTAACTGGCCTCCCTTTGGTTTTTTATTCATGAAATCCTTCAAGGCTTGCCTTTTTCACTTGTCACGACCGGGGGTTGCTCTCTACGTCATCTACACCCGCCCCCGCCCCCCCATATCCATCCCCTTGCCGATGCAATGGATAGTAGTATAGTACTTTTCCTCGCGCGCGTCAAGCTCACCTCATAAAGAACATCCGATCGGATGTGCTCAAATATTAAGTAAATGAATGAATCATGCATTTCTTTAGGCCTAAGTCACATCCTGAGGTCATTGTAGCCTGAGTGGGACGGGGGTAAACAGGAGAAAAAGCCCTTATTTGGCTAATTGGGGAGCTGTCCAGTGCCAGTGCTGAAACGCCCAAAGCTGGCGTTTCAGCACTGGACAGCTCCCCCCGCTGATAACGTGCTTAGGCCTATATACTTTGTTGTAGCAGTTTCAAGTAAAAACAAAGCCACGCACGTGAATAAATAAATAAACACATTAATGAATTAATTCAAACTGTGTTAAAATTTCTATCCGACATTGGTTGATCAACACAGCTCTTAAGAATGATTGATTGATTGATTGATTGATTGATTGATTGATTGATTGTTTATTGATTGAATTAACAGTTTGCAGAAAAAAGCACAGGAAAGTACAGGCTTGTTTCCATTGTGGTCCTTCACATACTTAATTAATCGAAAACCGACTGAAGCTTCATTTGTATTGATAGAATGCACCACATTGCTTTAACTTTATTGCTATAGGCCTAGTTGGGAAACGCACGGGCACGCACGCACGCACGCACGCACGCACGCACACACACACACACACACACACACACACACACACACACACACACACACACACACACACACACACACACACACAAGCAGCAGTGTCGTGAACTCGTGAGTGATCATGTGTTGAACCTTAGACGGGGCGAATCAGAACTGTCTGATCTTTGCAGGTTTCTCTGACGCATCATGTGACGAATATAGAAGCTGGAATAAAGTTTTAACTTTTCGCTCTGGCCTTTTGGGTTCTATTAAAGGCTCCAGAAAGCATCCCCAGAAAACATCCGCTTGAAACTCAAGTTGTGCTGAGAGAGCACTGCGCCCCCAAGTGGCTGAAAGAGGGGAAGTGTTTTGTGGTCTTCAAAGTTCAGGCTTTTTTCAGCAATTATTATTTGACTACGTATGACAATCATGAGTCATGATTGTCATTTTTCGTCTTAGTTTTGATTGTCGTGATTCATGACAATCAAAACTAAGACGAAAAATGTTCGTCGACTACCTTTTTCCACTGACAAAAAATAAATGGAAACTAAATGAAAACTAAGCTATGATGACTAAAACTAAGATTAAATATATTGACAATTTCGTCAACAGATAAAAAATAGACAAGAGATCTAGTATGAGTCATTTTACACTTGGTTGCATGCTGAAAATAGCCGATCTACAAGCTCACAACGTGTCGCGCTGCGACGCGTTGTGTAAAAACAGTCATTACGATGGCATCAAGGCCCACCAAAATACATTTCAGTCGACTAAATCAACTGTAGATTTAGTCGACTAAAATCTTATGACATTTAGTCGACTAAAAGTAGACACTAAAAATGTGACTAAAACTAAATGGAAACTATTCAAGAGACTATGACTAAAACTAAAACAGAAATTTGCTGCCAAAAACAACACTGGTGTATAGTAGGCTATATGTACTCAAGTACTGTACTTCAGTACAATTTTGAGGTACACTTTACTGGAGTATTTCCAAATTTCAATACTTTTACTTCTACTCCACTACACCTCAGAGGCAAATATTGTGGGCTACTTTTATTCCACTAAAATTATTAGAAAACGTTTAGTTACTATTTACTTAGTAGATTTTAATTATTATTACAAAACTAGCCACATCAGCCATTGAAAATAGCAGATCTACAAGCTCACAACGCACCATGATGTGATGCGTTGTGAGCGTGTAAATCATATTTTTGGTACTTTTTTACTTTTACTAAAGTCAATTTTGAATAACTATAATATTTTTTACAATGTTGTATTGACACTTTCACTTAAGTAAAACATTTGAGTTTTTTTCCACCACTGCAATATAAGCTGTAATGTTATTACTGAAAATGATTCAGATGGTTATCAATTTAAAATGATTAGTCTAGATGAGGTGTTATCATGTTGCCCTTAATTGAACTCTAAAAACAAATATATATATATTGATTGAGTTACTCTTATCAGGCATTAATTTCATAATGTAATTTATTGTCTTCTATGCAATATCATGCATGCAATTGGCTGCAATGGCCACATACAAAGGTGGTAGGATTGTTGTAGTAACCCTTGAATAAATAAGCTTCTTGTCAAAGCTTCTTGTCATAATGCTGCGTTAACTTGCCACATGAACTAAAGATAAGATAAACCTTTATTGAGGGTGGCGAAAGAGATAAAAAGCAATAAAACACTAAACATAAGAGTTGATACAAAGTCAACTGGGAAAGGCAGTTGTGAACAGGTAGGTTTTCAGCGGTATAGGAAGGGAGGGGGTATCTTTGACAGTGGTGGAAAAAGTACTCACATGCTTTACTTAAGTAAGTATCAATACAGCAATATAGAACTACTATGTTACAAGTACAAGTCTGGAATTCAAAATGTACTTGGGAAAAATGCAAAAGTGTTTCAAGTTTCCAAATGAAACGACGGCCCTCACCGTATGTCCTCCCCCCATCTCTCTCCCCATTTCCTGTCAGCCTACTGTCTGTCCCTCCATAAAATATACTGTATAAAATAAAGGCGAAAGCCACAAAAAATACTGAAAATGTGACATACTCAACTCAAAATTGTATACAGTACTTAAGTACTTATATAAAGTTACTTTCCTCCACTGATCTCTGATGCGTTTCAGGGGGTGCATATTCTGGAGGGTGGTTGCAGCCACAGAGAAGGCCCAGTCGCCCCAGGTTCGGCGCCTTGGGGACCTCGAAGGGGTCCGGCATCGCTGGGCCTGAGGAGTGGGGACGGGACAAGGTCAGGGTGGAGCCAGGTTATGTAGCGCAGTGGTTTTCAACCAGTGGTCCGGGTACCATGCACCAATGGTCCTTCAGGGGGTTCCAGGTGGTCACCAGCTAAATGATGGAGAGTTGGTAAGCAAATGGACCCATAGATCTTTAACTCTTGAGAGCGTAAAATGATTTGGTTTCATTTTATGCTTGCATAGTTTTGTGAAAAGATTGCTTTTATTCTGTTTCAAATATCTTCATCTTAACATGTACAGTATGTAACATAGCTGCATTTGTTTCTTAAATAGTTTTCCTCCTTTACATTGAATAAAACCGTACGTACAGTATACTGTATAACCCCCCATTTGATTGAACAGAATGTAGCTTTATTATAGCTGTATGTAAACATTACAATTTGGTAACTCATCAAATATGCCACTCCCATTACACACACACACACACACACACGCGCACACACGCGCATGCACACATGCACACACGCACGCGCGCACACACACACACACACACACACACACACACACACACACACACACACACACACACACACACACACACACACACACACACACACACAATTAAAATAGGTGGTAGTAGCTTTATCACAGCAAACAGGAAAACTGGAGATTTACATGACTCACTGCACTTTATTTGCTTTTCATAACAGACTCTGATGTTGACATATAAGCATCTGGATGGCATTTTAGAGCATGGTTACAATCTTGCGTGACAGGAAGTAAATTGTCTCTTTTACGAGAAACACAATCACTGACAGACAGCCCTTAACCTTTTACAGTAGACAACTTCATGACTTAAAGTGGCACCTATATCTATTTATGTATGCAAAAATTCTAATTTTGTCCAATCTGTATGGTATATATACCTGTATAATATATATTGCCACAGACATGCAAATGAGTGGACAATACAGAAACACATAAAGAGCTAGCCATAAATGACCATGACCATCACAGGTCTGTAACTTTGAATGGAACCAACTTGAACCATTTATACACTCTCAGAGTTATGGGATCCTTGAAAATAAAATAAAAGGTTTGTAGTGGACTCCTATGTGTCATAGTGTCATGGTAAATCATGTCATAGATATTCTCAAGAAAAACCTGGAGATTGATGTTCAGTAATAGGGATTTTATGATCAAAACAGTATGATGTTATGAAAAGAACAAAATAAAAAGGTTGTCATGGACGAGAACAAGTCTTGCCACAGAGATTTGTCCGTGTATACGGACATATTGATGACCCCTGATCTAACAGGAATTGTGAGCTGATCGTCAAGAATCAATTTATCCCCCAAGCAGGCAGGCCGGCTCTATTAGCGGCTCTATGGGGCGACTGTGGCTCAGGAGGTAGAGCAGGTCGTCCAATGATCCATGGGTCGGCGGTTCGAATCCCGGCTCCTCCTGTCTACATGTCGAAGTGTCCTTGGGCAAGACACTGAACCCCAAATTGCTCCTGATGTGCTGGTTGGTACCTTGCATGGCTTCCGCCACAATCGGTGTATGAATGTGTGTGTGAATGGGTGAATGTAATGCACAATCTATGTAAAGCGCCTTGGATAAAGGCGCTATATAAATGCACCATTTACCTATTAGCCCAATGGTAAAGCACTTCAAATCTGGGGTAGAAGAGCAAGGTTAGTGCTGCTTTAACTACAAGAACCCAATGTCTCCATTCCGAGCATTTGTCGTAATAAGCGAACATTATAGGCGAATATAGATTCATGGACTACACCACTCAAGGCAGCTAAAATAAGAGGCTACACTCCCAACCTTGATCTTTCTAAAGATCTCCCTGAAGGCAGCATACCACGGTTTACACCAGTATAATCAGTGTATTGAATCAAGGAAACTTCCGTAGCCCTTTTTACTATGAAGACATACATTAGCTTGACTCTCATGGAAGACTTAAAGGTATAGGTACAGTACGTGAAGAAATATCACTACCCTACCTTTAAGAAAAAGGACAAATGCCCCATTTATCAGAAATGTGGCATTGGAAAGGTATACATTGGAATCAACAACCTTGCCCGGCTCCTTGGTTTGATGCTCTCGGGTGTACTGGACATGCCTTTACAGGTTGTGTATAGCATAGTGGTAAGTGCTTTCGCTGGATGACAGAAACTCAGCGCTTTCACATTTGTGAAAGGAAACAGGACATTTCAGGAGTCCTTCAAGTCCCTATAGGTAAATGGTAAATGGTGCATTTATATAGCGCCTTTATCCAAGGCGCTTTACATAGATTGTGCATTACATTCACCCATTCATACACCAATGGCAGCGGAAACCATGCAAGGCACCAACTAGCACATCGGGAGCAATTAGGGGTTCAGTGTCTTGCTCAAGGACACTTCGACAGTAACTCTGGGGGAGCCCGGGTTCGAACTGGCAACCTTGCGGTTCCCATCCAGGCACTCTACCCCGGTGGCTCAGGGGTATAGGAACATCTTGGCATCGCGGAATGATACAGAAGTATAGAATCATTTGTCTGCAGGATAGGCGCGCTATGTCCTGTCCACCATCTAGCTCTAGCATAATTAGGATGCTGCTAGGGCTTTAAGCAACTAGTCGACTATTCAACTAGTCGACTAGTAAATCCACTAGTCGACCTTGTTGGTACTAATTGACTAGTTGATAAGAAGAGAAAAAAAACATGTACCCTGAATCAGCCTATAGTACTGTCCCAACATACATCCTGTCCTTGAAATTGTTTCATACAGTAGATGCCCTCTGTTCTCCATTTTCCTCACCCCTCCCAGTGTGGCTCCCACAGTAATATGCAGCTAGAATGGTAGAAAGCTAGTTGTCTTCATTCAAATGTGGGTATTTTAGTAGCTCCAAACTTTATTTTTCACGAATCGTCTATTAATGTCCTGGCTGGTACTCACACATGCACCGTCTGTCACCCTCGAGCTGCTGTTCATACAGAACCCAGCGATAGAGTTCTCAACGGGCCTGAAAATTAAGGCCCAGCCCTGGGTGCAGCATGAACGGCAGCTCGAGGGTGACAAACGGTGCATGTGTGAGTACCAGCCAGGTGGGTGAGTAGTGTACCAGCAGAGGCGCCGAGTTAGAGGTTGCTCTGGTGCCAGAGCACCCTTGGTAAATTCACAGCACCCTTGACGATGCAGACTAGTCCATTCACTTTAAACCGGTTTGGGTGAGGACTCGGGAGCGCCCCCCACATATGCACTGGTGTGAAGGGGATGCGTACTAAGGCTTCGTACAGACATATCAGACGAACATGCTCTGTGCTGTCCGTGTTTCATGGCCGCCTCAATGCTTTTCCAATGGAAGTCACGTGGTTTGACCAAACAGTTGTGTGTGATGGGGGTAGGGGGGGCAATCAAACACAAGTGTTTGGTCAAACCACGTGACTTCCATTGGAAAAGCATTGGGGCGGCCAGGCAGAGCACAGCACAGTTGTTCTTTATGTGTGTACGAAGCCTCAGATTAGACCCGCCAACAGACCGACATGCAGAAACAATGGTCGGACTACCGCTCGAACTGCGCTGCTCCCGTGCTTGCAGTCATGACCATAGATCGGCAGCCCTGAGTACCAGGACATTAGGCGATTCGTGATTATTTTTGAGTGGTGTAAACCACTCCTACAACTGGCTTTGTTAGTTTACGTGTCTGTCTGTCTGTTTGTCTGTCTGTCTGTTCGTACCAAAAAATGAGCATGGTTGCTATGGTCACCCAGTTCACACGGGTGTGATTTCATTACGTCAGACATTACGTCAGACCACAGCTGATCAGTCTATATAAGACCTTACACCACTCAGTTCACACGGGTGTGATTTTTGTAGTTTTGAGCTACTAAAATACCCCCATTAAAATTAACCAGTCTAGCTGCATTTTATTGTGGTAGGGGTGAGAACAGGGGGCATCTATGAAACAATTCAAGGCCAACATGTATGTTGGGGACAGGATTATAGGCTGATACAGGGTACATGTGTTTTGGTGTGGATTTCTCCTATAAGTTCAAAAGCCTTAACAAACCCTTTAAAGTTAAGCGAGACTGGGGAGTTATACACTGTATACTAGCCGGTGTTAGTCCTGAGACAGGCATTATACAGTATGTGGCATACGCATGGTCCATACATATTCCATGTTTGGGATTTCAATAATTGGGTCTTATCAGTACAGTTGCAGCAGAAAAAGGGCCACTTAACTGCAAAGGTGAATAGGTGTGTATTATACTTCATATTAGGTTATGAACAGGTTGAAAAGTATCTTGCCACAAATAAATTAATGTACGAGTTCCAATTGGGCTTCAGAACATCCCACTCCACTGACACATGCCTTCTCTATTTGAGCGACCACATCAAACATGAGGTGGATGCTGGCAAATACTGCGGCATGGTCATGCTGGACCTCCAAAAGGCTTTTGACACCGTGAACCACTCCATACTGGTTAACAAGCTTAAAGCAATTGTTTTCGATAGAACATCAGTGAGCTGGATGCAATCCTACCTGGAGGGGAGAGAACAGATGGTGGAGGTGAATGGAGGGTAATCACTGGCACACTGGCATAAATGAGAGAGAAGATTTTTTTTAAATATAGTATTCTTTTAAAACATTAAACATCAATTAAATTAAGTCCTCTCACATGTGAATGTAAATTGTATCCTCCACACAATACTACATTCATTCAAACAACTCTGAATGGGGAGGGAATTTGGAAAATACATAGGTGGGGTTATTTCTTTGAGTCTAATGATCATTACATCCTGATGATGTGATATGTGAAAGAACATATTTCAAAAGAAGATGAAAACTTTAATAAGTTTAATTTTAATGATATGGCACACTGACTGTCAATAAAACAACTTCATCCTGATGATGTTCTCTGTTACTGCCATACACCAATTATGTCCCATCTCTATGGCGCAAATTAACTGTTAATGTGTCCATATTGCACCCATTCTTGATTCTCTTCACTGGTTGCCTGTGAATTTCAGAATTGAATTTAATATTTTACTGATGACTTTTAAAGCCTTCTATTTAGATATTCTTTTGAATCTGAGCACCTCGGGTACCGAAATGCCATCAGCCGACAGAGCTTTATAAAGGTCTGCCTATAGCGAGCTAATTATGTTAAATCACATCTGAAAACATACCTTTAGGTCAATTTATGCCTTTATGCCTTTCAATAGCTTATCTCTTTGTACAGTATGTTTTACACATTCAGTTGGTTTTATTTATGTTTTACTTATCCTGTAATTCCTATCTTATTGTGCGAAGCACAATGTAGAGGAGATACAATGTATGAAGATACAACCTTCATCAAGCATAATGTCTGATGACGAGATGAAGCGACTGAAAAGTTGGATCTTAATTAATATGTTGCTGTATTAAAGTCAGGGGTCTTCAATGTTTTGCAGGCCCAAGAGCCCCTTAGCTGAGAGAGAGAGAGAGAGAGAGAGAGAGAGAGAGAGAGAGAGAGAGAGAGAGAGAGAGAGAGAGAGAGAGAGAGAGAGAGAGAGAGAGAGAGAGAGAGAGAGAGAGAGAGAGAGAGAGAGAGAGAGAGAGAGAGAGAGAGAGAGAGAGAGAGAAAGCAGGGACCCCCACTACATATTATTTTTTCATTGATTTCATAGGTAGCTTCATAGATTTGTTTGACAGCACTGTCATCATGCAGTGTTGTCTAAATTCATATTTTGGTTTGTTTGATTACACATACTCCTTTTGTATGTATTTTCAGACATTTGTCCCCTCTACACTGAACACCCCTTTGCTGAAAATAGCCAATCTACAAGCTCTGCTATTTTTGGCTAATGATCCCTGAGAATAGGGATGCTAGGATTGAAGTTCCCATCACACAAAGATATGGAACCCCCCAACATCTTTGGAGGGGTCCTCAGAGTTACCCACCGTAGTAACTCTGAGGACCCCCTGTTGAAGACCCCTGCTTGTTAGTGAAGACGGTATCTGCGGGACAAGGACTCCCCCCAACCCCCCCCCCCCTTTTTGCTCTTCTCAAGTTCATTGCTCCTACGCACGTCTATTTCAGTAGGTGTGCAAAAGGACTTTTTCTACTGAGTGAAGCAGAACTCAACCGCATTTCCCAAAGCACTACTGTATACAACAGTTTACCGTCTATCCTAATCTATTATACAACATGGCTATGATACTAGACAACTTACTGGAAGAAACAAGGAAACATAAATTATTAACTATGATGGCACTGTAGGACTCGATTATTGTTTTACAGATGGAAACAGATTACGTGTAGGCCAGAAGGTTTGTCAGGTTTGCAAGCCGGCATAAAGGGCAGTAACTAGAGATGGCCCTCAGCTCTGAACTCGGTAGAATCTGCACCTGGCTCACTGATAACAAGCTATCTTTACACCTGGGAAAAACTGAATCCATTCTCTTTGGCTCTAATAGTAATCTCAGCAAGGCAAATGGCTTCTTGGTTAGAGTGGGTGACAATGTTATCACACGTAAAGATGAAATTACCTACCTAGGTTCCATCCTGGAGGCTAATCTTTCCGGTGATAAAATGGCCACCAACGTAATCAAAAAAGTCAACCAAAGAACAAGATTCCTTTACAGGATCTCCTCACTGGTCAACAAAAACACCTTGGAGACCTTAACAGGAGCCCTCGTACAAGGTTTCTTTGACTATGCATGCACCTCCTGGTACCACAGCACCTCAAAGGCCCTTAAAACTAGGCTCCAGACTTCCCAAAACAAACTGGTCAGGCTCCTACTTGGCCTCACCCCCCGAACCCACCTCACCCCTGCCCACTTTGACAGGCTGGAATGGCTTAGGGTTGACGACAAAGTACAGCATCTTGCAATGGGTCTGGTCCACAAGATTTGATACACCATCAAGATACCCATGTACCTGTCTAGATACTTCCTTAATGTTAACGAAGTCCACACCCACAACACCAGAGGGAGTGCAACGAACCATGTACAAACAAGGGACTAAATTATTTTCGCTCCTATGCCACCAAAATGCGGAACGCCCTACCAACAGTCATTAAGACATGCGAATCCCTTGACTCCTTCAAAACCGCTCTCAAAGGGCACCTACGGATGGCTGCAATTCGAAACTGGCCCCCGTAAAATCTGAATGATTTAATGATTTAAAGGAATGCAGTCTCTATAGTTTGATGCAAAGGTGCCTAACCTTGATCAGATGTGAAGAGGTCTGATGATGAGGCTGTGTATCAAGGGTTGCCATGAATTATGCATGTTATTGAGTGTTATTATAATTAAGTTGGTATTGTTGTTATTGGACAATTCGAAACACTTTATTTATTTCCTTTGGCTCTTAAGGAGTTTACAGTGTCCCATTCTGAAGACTTCAAAGTAAAGGTAGTAGGTTCAAGGGCAGAGTGTTTGAAGGGTCCTAATGTAGCACCAGCTAGTCCCATGACACTATGAACAGTACCATCATCTAGACTCTGAGTCTGCATTTGTATGTCATCCTCTTCAAGCCTAATCAACGTAGACTCACATCTGATTTTAGGCTGACCCACCACAGTTTGATTGACAGACTGATCATGTACAGTGCTCTCATGAAATGCATAGGCCTACGAGTGATCTATTTCTACAGTGCTTGGGTGAAGAGCAGGGGAATGATGTATTTCAGTAATTTCATCTTCCATAAAATATGATTCATCTACACCAGGGGTGGGCAACTGGCGGCCCGGGGGCCACATGCGGCCCCCACCTTCACTTAATGTGGCCCTCAGGTTAATGTCAGAATACTGATATAATATTGGTTTCAGCTGTTTAAAATTCCACAACATGCAAACATGACCCGCTTTAATTACTTCAGTCTAAATTAGTAGTTCAATGCTCAACACAAGTATAATTAAAGGCATTTGAAATTACATAAAAATGTTAATTTTCAGGATTCCAATTCAAAAAGAGCAAAAAATAATTCAAGATTTAAATTTGAATATAGCAAAAATAGCCGATCTACAAGCTCAAAACGCGTCGCGCTGCGACGCTTTTGAGCTTGTAGATCGGCTATTTTTGCTACGACAGTAATATATGGCCCTAGGGAGTGAGTGTGGAAATATAGTGGCCCTCTCCATCGTCAAAGTTGCCCACCCCTGATCTACACTGAGTGCTGCCTTCCTCCATGGTGCACAACTGGCTTAGCCGCTGCACATGAACACTGCTGAAACTGATGTTTGGCACTCCTTTTGTTTTTACACCTCTGCTGCTTAGCGGAGGGTCTCACTTTCATATCAGGGTCTCTATCATATTAGTGCCAAATTAAGTTGTAGTTAGTTTAAATCAGTAGGCTACAATGTAGGCCTACAATAAATAGATTCATATGGGGTTAACATCTTAGTATAGTAATCATATGAGAACTACATCTCATTTTGCTGGGAACTACCTGGAATCCCTGACACTGGGGCCCCCAATAATTCCACTTTGAAAACCACTAGTGTAGGTCCTAGCCTACTCATAGACTGATCCTACTCTTGCAACAAATTCGCCGCGCCCGCGACACGTGTACAGTTTAGTGCAAATCAAAAGAATCACATAACCCAAACATGCAGTAACACCACTTTTCCCTCACTGT
The DNA here is from genome assembly GCF_951216825.1 of Electrona antarctica. Lineage (NCBI taxonomy): Eukaryota > Metazoa > Chordata > Actinopteri > Myctophiformes > Myctophidae > Electrona > Electrona antarctica. The sequence goes on along the minus strand of NC_136801.1, from coordinate 11,801,058 downwards.
TTATGTTTCTTCCCAGTTTACCTCCTTTTATGATGATTCTCCTGTTTTTGATTATATAGAAGTGTATATTTGTACGTCTCTAAATGTTCTGATGAATTGAAAAGGATGGACCCTATTGTAAACAAGTGTAATGGTGTAAACACTAAACAGTCTTTGTATTGAGTTGTGCTTGAACTGTTAATACATTCTTCAATCAATCAATCAATCACTAGGAGGCGCCAGAGGGCTGCGTTATGGGGAAACATGGGAGAATGGGACGTTCGAGTGTTTGGCTTTTTCTTTCGCCCCCTCCCCCCCACAACCCTCACAGGCATTGCTCGCATTCGTCATACTCACAATAGACACTAGTCTCACACTAGTTTTCCGTTAGTCTCTCTATAATGTGATTTTACCATCAATGGTAATAGTATCTCCAGATGGAAGAGGGAATGCTGATCTGTCTCCAGCTGTGAGGCGTCAGTCGGGTCCCCTATAGGCACCGTCGGCCATGTTGTTGTGTGGTGGGGGTCGGTCGGTTGATGCAAGTTTGCTACAGTACAGTAGGAAGTGTACAAGGCTACAAACACTGGGACACTTTACTTTACAATGTAACCGTTACCTTTTTATTACCATCGTGCAGCCGCTGGACTGACTGATCACCGATCTCGGAAAGATGGTTGCTAACAAACATGATTTATTTCTTCTTCCCCCAGCACTTGAGTTGCTTTGATTTTTAACTTCATTGTCTCTCACCCACCGAATGCTAAAATAACCGCAGTTGCCTGCTGGACTGGTCTGGATGGATGGATCCCTGGATGGATGGAGTCACAGTGAGAATGAAGACCACTACTCCGTTGGAATAATTCGTTTCCCACACAGATTAGAAGGAATCTGATCATCTTGGGATAACATCAACAAGCCAGGCCAGGCGCATGAGACTCAAGGACGTGATTTTCATAAAGGTAAAACATATCGTCTTTGTGGAAATGAAACACCCATTTTCCCGATGATAATGGGCCGAAATACACCGTTGGTTGATTGCCTATCTGACCTTCTATAATCTATATCATAATATCGCCAACAAAGGAATAGGCTTTTTAAGGTCTATCGACTGTGGATTCGGATTCTATTTAAATACTGCCTTGTCAATTGCATTGTACCACAGCAGTAGACGGTCTGTGTGACAGTGTGAGACAGTCAATGTTTGCATTTCAGGGACTGTCTGGTTTCCTTTGGTGGGGTCTCAAATGCACCCTTACAAGTCTACGGGTCCATGCAATTTGGTTCCATTTGTACACCTTGGAATGTATTAGTTTGAGAACCATTGGTGATTGATAGATATAGTCCAATTGCAGAATGTCAGCAATACAAAGGTAATTTATCAATTGTCAGATGCCACATATGTTAATGGTAGCATTCAAAGTAGTGGGCCATCATCATATTTCAAAAAGAATGTCTGTCATATGATCTATATACATCATGTGTTAGTATAGGCCTATACGGTCAGTCCATTTGTTGTCTTTCTTGGGGTTTAATTCTCAGAGGCACGCTGTATTGAATTTAGATGGACTGGAGGAAGACAAAAGTTCCAGTGTTGAAGTTCCCCGATGGATCGAGAGAGTATCCATCTGGGAAAATAACTCACGAAGCCCCTCCTAAGCCCTAGCCTACGTGTAACGTGAATCAAAACTAACCCTATTCATTATATTTTACGATATCAATCAGCACAGGCATTTAGCTTATTGTTGCTTTGTCAAATCGTTTCCCAAGGACACTGAAAGCAATGAGAGTATGAGACAGATTTCACTTTTTTCAGGGAACAACCCCCTCCTTCTTGTGACACATATAACATAGCCTACTTTCGTGAAGTGGTTAAAGACAAGAGTGGTAGAATAGCTGTATCATTCCTTTGCCATGTGATACTATAATAGGGTATTGCTGTATTATTGTTTACTGAGGTGGGAGGGAAGGAAATAGTCCTCCTTACTTTATGTTCATTAATGGTCTGTCTTGAGGGATACAGGATAGGTGGGCTCTAGGGACATCTGGGCACCTCCATGTAAAGTTGGCTATTTTGTCCAAAATGTTAAAAAAATATATATACTTGAGTAATGTAAAACATACTTGATGTGAACATGACTTAAGTTACATTTATCCTTCATATTCTTATAGCACAAACTGACTGGATATACAGGCTTTGTAGCAATTATGGTCATGTCCCCAAGTGCCCACCTAAATGTTAAATGGTAATGGTGCATTTATATAGCGCCTTTATCCAAGGCGCTTTACATAGATTGTGCATCAATTCACTGCACACACACATTAATACACCGATGGCAGCAGAAACCATGCAAGGCACCAACCAGCACATCAGGAGCAATTAGGGGTTCAATGTCTTGCTCAAGGACACTTCGACAGTAACTCTGGGGGAGCCCGGGTTCGAACAGGCAACCTTGCGGTTGCCATCCAGCCACTCTACCCCTGAGCCACCGCCGCCCAGGGCCACCTATCCTGTTACTTTGGGAAGTAATGAGACACAATGAGTTTAGCCTCACCAGTCCTCTTGTATGAGCTTGTAACTGGAAGATTGCCAGGCCACTAGAAATTCCGCAGACAAGCTAGTAAACACTGAGGATATAGAATTACTGTGCTTCGTCTCAACAGACATCATCGGTGTGCCTTTGAGCAAGGCACTTGATGCTAGTGGGTTGTGGCTGTATGCCAGGTATAGCTTTAAATCTCATTTGTTAACTTGACCTTAAAGGGTTAAGATATGAGCTAGTTTTACAGTGCATCGCTGTGATGATGAAATGCAATACCCTCTAGTCGAAAAAGATTTATTGGCTTGCTGATAGAAAATCCTTCCTTCATTATCCAGTCAAAATGCTTTTTGTTTGGGAACTGCTCGGTTCCATTAGGCAATCGGATAACCTAGAACTTTATTAAGCAATTGTAATTGCTTTCATTTTTATTCCAGTCTGTGTGTCAAATTCAATATTTGGGTGCTACTAGAATGCTTCCACAAACCTTTTGCGTTATAAAGATGGGTGAGTACAGGTCAAGCAGCTCACTCATCAGTTGTGGTCTATTTTAGGACCTGAACTGTTTATATTATATATTAATTTTAACGACATATGTAAAGTATCAAGTACTTTGAAATATGTTGTGTTTGCCGATGACACCAACATCTTTTGCGCCGGAAAGGACCTTCAGCAGTTGTTGGAGGAGGTCTCTACGGAAGTTTTTTGATTTAGTGGAATTTAAAACTCTTATTATTTATAAAGTAAGAAAATAATTACTTCCTTTAAACATCCTGAAATGGTCAGGGAGGGGGGCTACCAGTTGAAATGGGACTTAAACTTCCAACAACCCCTAGCACCACTCGGAAGAGTATGTGTGTCTGTCTGTGGGGTGAAGATATGGAAGCCCTTTTCTGGTCTGCACAAGTGATGCAAGTTTGACCAGTTTTAGCACCACGAAGAACTAAGTACTGTATGTTGACAGTTCAAACAGCCTGACTCAGATTTCTGTTTGTAGTCACCTCAGGATACCCAAAATAGCATGTGCTCATGTAAGACTTGATTGCAGGTCTGTCTTACCTATGTGTAATTTGCCCGCAGCCTGCATGACTGACATTGAGAACGGTTTGTGCTGAAACATGTACAACAATGAATATGAGATAAATGATTTGATTGTCTCCTATTCGGTCATCCTGTTGAATTAAAAAAATGCTGGCATCCGATGTACTTTTATTCTGTGATTAGGTCTCAGGTATTCGTATTCCCATATGCCACTGCAAGCAGGGACTGACACATACCCATTACACAATGCATGTTCTGGAATAGGAAGCAAATGTTGCTGCTGCCTGCTCGAGATGGCTTGTCAACAGTTTAACACGTACCCAACATGACTTTACTGTGGGACTGCAGATGTAAATTAGCATCTTTGCTAAATCCGGTGTATTTACGTTGCATTCATATGTAATGTTCATTAATATATAAATAAACAAATAAAGTCAAGTATAAAGATGAAGTCCAATTACAATTTGAGGTCAGTTTGAGGTCAGTTTTAATTTAATGTGGATGGGGAATGGAGAAGTCTTATGGCTCTTGGTATGATAGGTGGTTGGGCATTCCACATTTTTGTGTAGTTTATTTGTCCCCATGTTTGTGTTGAATCTAAGAGGAACAAGGTCAGAAGAGCTGGTGAGACAGAGTTTGACAGGTACAAGTTGCTAAACTCTGTCTTCCACCTTGAGCCAGCCTAGCAAAGTGAGCTGGGGTTAGGCGAGTCCTGGCGTGAAGGTTTAGTAACAGTATTGTCAGTTTGTTTTGAGAGTTCTGTGAATTTTGTTGGTCCCGGGTGTTAGTGGACCATGACTGGTGCAAGCATAGTCAAAATAACATACTGTAGTCTAGCTCTGGCTAGAGTCCTCAGTGCACTCCTCTTGATAAACCAGGAGATCCTGCCCCAAAATCTTGTTCTTTGTTTGACTTTCAGGATCACTTTTGAAGCCATTTTTTCACTGGAAAGGTTTAACACAACCCAAATAGGTGACCTCATCTTTGCTTGTGGCCAGCCTCCGATACGCTTGTAGGGGTGCAACAGTTAATCAAACTAATTGATTTTATCATTCATTCTACATTAAAAAATAAAATAATCAATTAACAATCAATCCATAATTTGGGCTTGTTATTATAGGTCTGGGGACATTATTGATAAGTTTTAGAAAATAACCGATTCACAAGCTAACAACCCATCACAATGAGAAGCGTTGTGGCCTTGTAGATTTGCTAGGCCCACCGTTCCAACTATGGGATTGCAAAACTAATCCCAGTGCAAACCAGTTGGAAAGGAGGATTTTCAAACCTCTATAAATCGGACTCTAGGATCACTGTCCTTGGTGGATTTTCTGCCATCCACATTTCGGATTTAATTTGTGCCTTTGTACTGCGACACTGCCGCCATGTAAAAGCTTCTGACGAAAGGTAAACAGTGTGTGCTTGTTCCAATGATACTAGAGTGTGTGTAGCGAGTGTGTGTGTGGGTGGCAGGCAAACTCCGACTTTTAAAGTGAACGCGTATGCTGGCACTGGGAACTGGGGTTTATGCTAACAGCTAGCGGTAGTAAGTAGCCTTGCCGAGCCATGAGGCCCATAGGGCAGGTGCCTATCTCCTGTTTCTGTAGCGTGAGGCAGCTTGATGTACAAGTACACCCCCTGGACATGACGCTAGTATGTCGCAGGGACTTACCCCCAATCCAACCCTTGATGCTGAGTGTCAAGCAGGGAGGCACTGGGTCCCATTTTTAGAGTCTTTGGTATGACCCGGCCGGGGATCGAACCCCGACCTCCCAGTCTCAGGGTGGACACTCTAACCACAAGGCCACTGAGCTGGTAACAGCTAGCGGTAGAGATGGAGTTAAATGGGTGAATCGATTAATCAAAAAAGTAATCGAGAATAATCACTGAGAAAAGAATTGAGAGTAGACCCGGGTTTCAACTCCTCGGCATCGGAGCAATGTAGTGGCGGAAGGAACTTGGTTGCTACGGGGGCGGCAACATCTGTCGTGACTCTGGAGGTTGTGAAGGCTAGTAAAGCTCCCAGGCCCCTCCCTGTCTGCAGCTGCTAGCTACCAGCTGTCCAATCAAACAGAGGGCCAAGGCCAGGCATGGCTTCGGTGATGGAGGAACCCCTTCACCCCCACCCCCAAATCTTCATTAAACCCCTATTGTAAGCAATCGCCTGGCATGGCTGTGTCACTAATCCGAAACCTCTTGGGAGCGATGTCTTGGAACCAGTGGAATGCTTTGAAAATACAGATGACACTCGATATTCACGTGTTCCAAAATCCTCAATATACAGTAGATTAATTTGTTGTGGCATTGCGTGTTGTGTTCAATGTGTAATGTACAAAATGTATATATGCACTAACTAAAGGTATTACATTTATTTATTTATGTTATGTTTATTTTTATCGTTGTTTATTATTTGGATTTAGCAGATCAGTCTGAGGATTACATTCTCAAGCATCCATCCATGCATCCATGCGATGTTTTTTAGTTATCAAGGCTCTATTCTTCATTCCAAGTATATCGTTTCCAAATGCAATATATATAGTCTCCCTGTTGTCGGGTGGAAACTTCATATGTCCAAAACTCTTACTTTTCAGGATTGAAATTCAAAAGTAGCAGATCTACAAGCTCAAAACACGTTGCTTCACACAGCGTTTCAAGCTTGTGGATCTGCTATTTGTGCTACTTTTGTGACGCTGTCGCATGCACAAGTACATGCACAAGTAATTAACGAATAAACACAAAAAGGTAAAATATGGAGATAAGAGGTTTCGATATACAGTATTTCTATTTCTACTTAGGTCTACTGCCATCGCTCATGCTCTCTTCTTGCAGAGTGGAGAGAGGATAAAACATACAACAAAACATAAAAATGGCATCTAGTCCTGCCTTTAGATGCCCTATAGAGTGTGTGTGCATGCGTGCGTGGGTGAGTGCGCGTGCCCGTGCGTGCGTGCAGATTTGCAATATACTTTCCATTCTAGGGAAATGATTCCAAGGTGCAGGGTTGAGAGAGACCTCTGTGTGGAGTCTTGTGTTATTGCGGGAGGGTCGGGTACAGGCTTTAGTTAAGACATACTATTGGTCTGACTGTCATTAGACCGACAACGTACCTCAAACCCTAACCGCAAGCATGGGAGCAGCCCATGTGCGACCTCATGTCCGACCACTGTTTCCGCATGTCGGTCTGTTGGTGTGTCTAATCTCCGTCTGCATCCCGGAGGCTCAGCAGCTGATTTAAAAGTACAGATTATCAGCACATGCTTGTCTCCAAAGCATTGATGAGGCTTGCCTGGAAAGGCTTCCTTCTCTGGCTAAAGGGAAAAACTACTACAGAGCTTCACCTCCTGGAAGAAGGAGCCCTGAGGAGCATTTTACAGCTTCCAATTAATTGATTATCGGGCGTCACAAGTTCCTCATTCATCCTCACCATAGAGCTGTTCCCAAGTCTACCTGGACTCTCTCTGAAAGCAACATAGTCTACTTTGATTAATGCTTCTAGAGAAGACTACTGGATGTCGCTTGCACCTTGCTTTTTTTTTTTTAATCCTTTATTTACCCAGGGTAGTAGCTGAGCACAAGTGCTCATTTTCAGCAACGCCCTGCACATAGAAACACACACACACAGACACACATTAAAACCTGGGAGCTGACCAGTACAACCACAGTCTTATACTGTTGGCCACTAAGCAGCTCCAGGGGGAGCAGTTGGGGGTTCAGTGCCTTGCTCAAGGGCACTTCAGTGGTGTTGGGTGAGTGATGACAATCACTTCCCCACCCAGATTTTTCCTGCCCGTGCGGGGAATCGAACCGGCAACCTTTCGGCAACAAGGGCGCTCCTCTAACCCTTAGGCCACCGCTGCACCCAAGAGGGTTATGGGTAGGGTACTACCTCAAGTTTACAACTTTCCCAAATCCTGATTATTGTGTTTTTCATCCAATAGTCAAGACCTTAGGATTTCCTCCCCATTGTTGAAATTTGAGTGGTTTATCCAACTTTGTTACACACTTTTACTGTTCTTGGTCAAAAGTGACCGCCATTTTGACCAAAAGTAATAGGTAAGACTATCCAGTAGATGGAAAAGGAAAACACTCTCTCTCTCTCTCGTGTGTGTGTGTGTGTGTGCGCACACACACACACACACACACACACACACACACAGTAACACACACACACACACACACACAACCTCTGCCCCAAATGTTCCACAACGGCCTGTTATAGCGCCACCATGAGGCAGATTTTGGCAAAACACATTTCTGTAGATTACTCGTACACATTTTATCCATACATCATGCAATTCAGTATACACGATCTCCATAGTCATGTGATCAACACAGATCTGGCCTGCATCTTTCAATTCTGCCTTTTCGAGCGCCACCAGGCGGCCCATTTATGTGCAACACTCCTTAAGATTTTATCCAAATATCAATCCTGGTGGAGACCTGTGCCCCGAGGGGCACTTCTTCTAGTTTATTTTTATCTCTCAGTTTAGGATGATGTCTGAAATTATAAAATTGTTGTATCTTTGGACTGGACTGAAACCTGACATACCGGAATAACAGCTCATGAAATGTAAGCGACCTAGTCATCAATCATATCAATGGGAGTATGACCCCTAAGCCAATGGGACATATACATACTGTATGTAAACACAGCAGCGCAGAGCACCTGATAACACCGGCTAATATTATGAGCTAACTGGAGAGCAGGAAAAATAAAAAATAAAAGGGGGACAGATGCACAACGGAGACAGCTGACAAATATGACTGTCATTTTTTGTTTTAAAGATGTCTTTTTTTGGGGGGGGGGGGGGGGGATATATTTATGCAGTCTGTCAGACCTCCTATAGGCAATTTCTTCATATGCAGCAACCCTGCCAATCTCTGACTTTGACCTAGTTCTGAAACAGCATGTCTGTAACAAAAGAAAGAGATTGTCATTGTACCTGCCTTAAAAACAAAGTACATCTCCTTTCAGATTTAGATCTCTGTGATGTAACGAACGTTTTCCCATTCAGACTCTTCACCTTCCTCTGCCATAGTGCCTTTGTGTTCCTTGAAAGTGTTCAATTGTGCGTGTGCCAAATCGGGAACCCTTTCCATCATGCTTGCACGCTGGAACCTATTGTAGGTCATATCATCATCCTCGGGGCAAAAAGATGTCAGCAATTGGAGCGTGTTTCTATAATTAGCAGCAAGTTGGCAAACATATTAGGCTAGCAGATGTTCTGCTCTACAGTTTGTGGAAGATTGTAAAGTAGTGTTCAACTTCAATTTGTTTACTTGCTCCTTGACTTTACTGTAACGTTTGCAGCTGTGTAAGACCCAGCCTCATCTTTTAGAGGATTGTAGGTGCAATGTTGAGGGGGTTGAATTCAGCACTGCATTGTGCTTGACCGAGAATCTAAAGAGGGAAGCTGGGCGGGGAGGGTGCGCTTTGCAACTCCCTACACTGCATTGCCTACAGCAGGGGTGCCCAGTTACCCACACATCGAACTGGGAACGTTGTGGTTCCTATCTGGCTGCTCTACTGGCCACTCTACCTTACCGTAGCCATTGCCCCCCCCCCCCCCGGTAGCAGCAGCAGGTGAGCAACTAGTACGAAGCAGTGACAACACAGAAACCAGCACCGTTTAGATGAGAGAGTTGCGACAACACTGTTCACTTCATGGGGCCAGTCCAATGGCGGCTCCAAGTTGACAGAATGCACTGGACTCTATGGGAGTCGAGTAGTCATTTTTTATTTTAATGACTGTGACCTTTGTAAAACATAATCGATGCAGACAAATAAAAAAATACATATCTCAAGTTATTTTTGGATAGTGACCTTGTATTCTGATTTGCCATCACATGCCTTGAAAGAGTGTTGTTTTCTGCCCCCTCAATGACGGCACTCTCTCTAAAAATCTCTGACGGAAACGTGTGGGAAAGAAAAGGAAATGAAAAAGAAAAGACAATTCTCTTGGGTCTTGCCTCAACTGTGACAAGCTTATATTCATTGACCCTGGGCCCTGACTCAAATCTGTCTCCATTATTATATCGCATCAAGTAACTCAGATTCCATGCCACTTCTTAACACTGCTATCTAAATTCTCAGAGCGTTGCAGTAAGTGTGGGCCAAGCCCCATCATGTCATGAAGCGGCACTGACAGTGCCTGCAGCCAAGTAGGGTTGTCACCATTACAGCATTTATTTTGACGATTAATCATCACACAAATAATTGTGGACTTTTAGTCCACTATAATTATTTGAAAACGTTCTTTACTAGTTACTTTGCAGATTTTTATTATTATTACAAAACCACTTTTGACCTATACCAGTACAAACTGGTACAGATCTGCAGGCTCACAGTGCGTCGCAAAAAAGGATTTGTATACATTTTATACATTTGAAAACCTGTGAAATGGGACTTTCTGCATAATGAGTACTTCAAGTACCAAAAGTACTCGTAGTCTCAAACTCAAGTAAAATTTGAATTTCTATCATTTTTGAGTGGTGTAAACCACTCCTACAACTGGCTTTTGTGTGCAGAAAAAAATGAGCATGGTTGCTATGTTCAAAATAATTTCTGACGTAATTAAATCACACCCGGGTGAACTGGATGACCGTAGCAACCATGGTCATTTTCTCTGCACAGAAAAAGCCAGTTGTGAAATCACATCCGGGTGTGATTTCATTACGTCAGATCAGAGCTGATCAGGCTACATAATACCTTACCTTATTTCATTACGTCAGACATTACGTCAGACCACAGCTGATCATGCTATATAAAACCTTACACCACTCAGTTCACACGGGTGTGATTTTTATTTCTACAATAGGGTATTGAATTGATACTTTTAATTCCAAAACTATAAAGGGGTAAAATTGTATGACCTGAGATGATGTACTGTGGTTCAGCGTCCCATGTCCCGACTCACCTAACAGCCCTGTCAGTATCGGATTGCTTTACTGAAGTCATGCAAATGTGATTATTATTATTATAATTTTTTCCCCCCACATTCATGAAACAAGGGATGTAGAGAGACAGCTAAAGCTAATGTGTTGCCCAATTTGAATTCATGGAGAGGCGTTCCCACTTCCTCAAGTTCCTCTCTGGTATTGAATATGCAGGGAAGGGATTGAGCACCCGACTTGAATACACAGTTGGAGGCTGCCTGGAACCAATGTTGCCATGTCTGATTATTACAAGCGATTGTGGGCGTGTTTCTCTGTAGAGTGAGTCACTTGTAAGTAGTAATATTGGTAGTCGTGGGTTGCAGTTTTTTGTTTTTTCTATGCATGAGGAGTCCAAGCTGCTTCTTTTCACCTGACAGGGGAGAGTTTCCCTGGCCGGACGTAGCGCGTGGAAGGAACACGTTATTCCGACCAGTTCCTTTCCCCTCTATCAGGCTGGTTGTGTGCCAGCGGGAGGTAGTTTAGAGACGAGGATTACAGCATGTTTTTGTGAGGGTACCTACCCTAGAGGACACGGGGAGAACATGCAAACTCCACACAGAAAGGCCCTTTCGCCAACCCCGCCTCGGGTATGGGCACTGATGACGCGGAGGAGGGAACACGCCCCAGTGCCCACAGTGTCCCCAGCGGGAATCGAACCCAGGACCTTCTAGCTGTGAGGCAACAGCACTACAGACTGTGCCACCGTGACCCCGGTTGCAGTTTTTTTAGACTTGTTTCTAAAGTGTAGTTGCTTATTGTCTCCACCAGGCCGAAGGCATGGTGAGAGAGTATGTTATGCACTCCATCCGTGTGTGCGTCTGTTACCAGCTAATCTCCGACACCGTTAACCCGGTCGATGCCAAATTTTGCACACACACTCCCTGGATGCCAACGATGAACCTCTGCCCCATATTTTTCAGAACGGCCTGTTATAGCGCCACCAGGAGGCCGACTTTTGTAAAACCTTTTTTTTATATTACTCCTCTTGATTCTGTCCAAACATCCTGCAAATCGTTTCACACTATCTCTATAGTAATGTGTTCAAGACGGATCTGTCCGATATTTCATATTCTATCCTAATTGGCACGTACTTTCCTACTAGGCCGAGGAATATATGCCACCCTTTTCACATTGGCCCGTTATAGCGTCACCAACAGGTGAATTTTTGTAAAACACATTTTTGGAACAAAATGCCTCAAATCATCCAATTGCCATCCAAGGTGTAAGAAGAAATGCCACCCTTTTCACATTGGCCTATTAGTGCCACCAGGAGGCCACAACCTGACCTGCCCTGGTGGAGACCTGTGGCTCTGCGTTGACTCCTGTCCGCCGTGTCTGGCCCCCTCTCACCAGGGCCACTCCTGCTCTCACCACGCCCAGGACCTGTGTGTTGCACCAGAGTCCCAGCACTAGACACTTCATTCAGGAGTGGTGGATTACAAAGGCGCAATGGTTCCGCCATTGCGCCCTCACCGAGGGCTTTTGGGCTTCCTCCTCACGGAGGACACAGGCTGGGGCACTAACCCATACTGCTCACCCGGGTGCCGTCTACATTCCGGCTGTCACCCGTCTCTCCGAGTCTCTGGTGGTCGCCAGACTATATACCTGGTTGTCACATAGTCTATTCCTATGAGTCACTATAAATAGTATAACAAAAGTATAAAAGTATAACAAAAAACATTGCATGGATGCACCTGGGACGTATCCTCAGTGATGTATCCCAAGGTCATCAGGGTTTCGGAACCAGTACCAGATTTGTGTTTATAAAATGTTTAAAAAAATGATCAAAATGTTTCAATTTATTATTTGTTTGAAAATAGCAGATCTACATGCTCACAACGCATCACATCGTAATCGTAACGCGTTGGGACCATAGGTTTAAAGTGCCCATGGTTTAATGTGGCCTATATTAGTCGCTTCTTTGGGGGCTTGTTAACTTTTCATTTCCTAGTGGCGAAAAAGAAAACATCTGGGAACTCAGATTAACTTTTCATAGACCTGGTTGCTTGTTTCTCTTGAGAAATCTGGCAACACTGCCTGGGACACCTCTCTCCTCCCTCTGATGAAAAACATTGCCGTCACTTGATATTTTGGAAATTTTGCTGGAGACAAATATTGCACGTTAAACTTTTTCACGAGTAATTGTGCAGCCCTAATCATTTCTCTTTTACAAACTCAGCCACTACCGCTAATGGGGAATTTATTTCAGACTGCTGCCAGGAGAAATGTTTTTCCTGAACCTTTGCCATGCAGTGTTGTGTGTGTCTGCTTATCATTTTGGATTTGGAGGGAAATACTGTACAGTATGTGATGGCTGTCCTTCTCAGTAATGAGTTTCCAGTTAATTTACAGAGGATATGGCTTCAGCTCTGCAGGAGTTTAATTCAGTTCTGGTTAGTGGTGGTGAAATGTTGGGAACCGGTGTCCACACGGTGCAATTCGGTCTAATCCAGGGGTCATCAGTGTTTCTCTGGCCAAGGACCCCTAGTTGAGAGCGAGACGAAGCAGGGACCCCATACTACATACTGTAAAATTGTGTTGCAGATTAAACTTTTTCATAGTAGATTTCATAGATTTGTGTAGTGTTGTGTGGGATTCATGTTCATGTGTATTTTCAGACAATTAACTATAAACCCTCACTACTTAGAAAACATGTACCTAACTTAACTTGACGCACAACAAAGGTGCAGGGTTTGGTGGAAGGTCCCCCTTACTCAGTTCTCACCCTTTTTACTTTGTCGGGTGACCGAGTACTGATGACAAGTCTAGCTATAGGCTTTGTCGTAGAGAAAGGTTTTTAATCTAGTCTTAAATGTGCAGAGTGTGTCAGCCCCACGGACCGAAGCCGGGAGAAGGTTCCACAGCTGAAGCCGGGAGAAGATTCCACAGCTGAGGTGCCTGGGACTTAAACACCCTGCCTCCTATTGATATTTCTGGGACAATAAGCATTTTTGCATACTGTGAACGCACTGGAGTTCTATTAGGATTGTAGGGATCGATGAGTTCTTTGAGATATTGTGGTGCCTGACCATTGAGAGCTTTGTAGGTGAGGAGGAGGATTTTGAACTCTATTCTGTATTTAACTGGGAGCAAAGCAAAGTTACTATATTTACCCAGGGTATCTGGGCTAAGCTCAAGAACTTGTTTCCAGCCAGGCCCTGCTCATAGAACATTTCATGGTAGTGGTTCAATGCCTTGCTCAAGGGCACTTCAGCAGTGGTAATTTTAACGTGTCGGACCGCTGATTCGAACTGGCGACCTTCCGGTATCAAGACCGCTCCGCAATCCATCCATCCATCCATCCATCCAATCCATTTTTTTTCCCGGAACCGGAGTGATACGAGCGTGTACAAAACAGAGTTGTGAACCATAATCAATTTATATTAAAAGTGGTAAGAGTGGTGTGGGCGCCACACGTTAAAAACTTATAATTGGTATTGTAAGCGCAACTTTTGTTCAACTTTGACATATTAACAGGTTCCATAGCTTGTTTTACTTTAGTGCCATGAATAATTTTGCATGCAACCTTTTACGTTTTTACTGCATATGATATGATCAAGGCATTGGACGGCATTTTTATATAGTGGTGAGTTCATTGCTGACCCAGCGCCTTGGGCCTCTGTTGATGAACTACAAGCCCACCACAGTCGACCCAAACAAGCACTTTGCTTTCCAATGTTTCCATGACACCAGCTTCTAGTTTAAAGGGAAGCTTGGCTTAATCTTGAAAGCATTTTCTTTTCTTTTCTGCCAGCGTGCCTTTCTGGACGTCTGAGATTAGATTTATAGTCATAATTCCTTTCAAGCTATTGGAAAAAAACCCTGCATTTCACCCATCTCCAATGACCGACCGCTTGTGAAACCATTTTATATACAACCCCAATGCACACAGGCACGAGCCGTAACCTGTAATTTTAACCAGTTGTATGGATTTTATGTGAACAAAAGTGCTCCAATTCCATGGAAAGGTTTGTGCGGTTCGGCTTGTCCCCTTTTTGTTGGGTTTCCTTTGGCAGTTCGGGGCGGGAGGAACTCGATGAACTCACTCGATAGGCTCTGCCCACTCCGATGAGGAAATAAAAATTCCTGTAGCCTCCCCAAGATCAAGGCTATTATTTCAAGATCTGCAAGAGATTCATCTCCTTGAGTAAAAAAAAAGACTCGTTTTCATCGAGCATGTCTGATTGCCTCCATATTTTCTGGACTCTTCTTCTCCGCCAAGTAATGCCTCAGTCAGTGTTACGTATGTTGGCCGGTTCTGTTGGAGAGAGGGAGGAATGAGAGCAATGCAGCAGGGAGACACGCCGGCTCTTTAAGGCTTCTGGCGAGGTCCAAGGGAGGGAGGGCCCCGAAAGGATACGCTGTGTACATACTTAGCAGTGGTGGAAAGTAACTCATTACATTTACTGAGGTACTGTACTTAAGAACAAATTTGAGATATTGTTACTTTACTTGAGCCTGAGCCTGACTTCAGCACTAATAATGGAAAGGTTATATATTTATATGCAGCAATAGGGAATATACATATTAATGTCATTCATACCGTTCTTTTAAAAACCTACAGGATTTCAAATCCTTTAGAGCCACATGCCGATTGCACTGTTCTATCCACTGCAGTGCAACGTGGCTTTGGAGTAAAATCTATGTATCATCAAAATGTTGCGTGTAAGCATGGCATAATCTCTGTATTTAATTGCAATGACCTATCAGTCATATTTGACAAATGACAACAATGTAAAACTGCCTGCATTTATCCCTCCATTTGCATTTATACCTCACACTTGTGCACAATTTCGACAATGCATTTGAGCTTTACAGTGATTTAAATTCGATTTACCATAGTGTGCCCCAATTTCCACGACATGGCTTATCCTGTGGCTGTTGCCTTGATTCGCGTGACAATATCGGGTTATCACATTTATAATTTCATTTAGCATGTCCCAGGCATAAACACTATAAATGTTGCCATGGTCCATAATCATTTTGGGGTAATTTGTTTTTTAATCCAAGTTCTGGATCACAATTAACCACAATTATTTTAACCACTTTTTGCTTTTTCCGCAGCCAAATTATTTGTTTAGATCAGAGTTGTGCGTTCTTCTGTTCACGTGTGTGTGTGTGTGTGTGTGTGTGTGTGTGTGTGTGTGTGTGTGTGTGTGTGTGTGTGTGTGTGTGTGTGTGTGTGTGTGTGTGTGTGTGTGTGTGTGTGTGTGTGTGTGTGTGTGTGTGTGTGTGTGTGTGTGTGTGTGTTATTCAGACAAGACCATGGGCTGCATCAAGAGCAAACAAGACAAGGGTCCTGTGATGAAGTACCGACCGGACAACGTCCCTGCGTCGGACCCCACCTCCTCCTCCTCCGCCGGCCCCGCCCCCCACGCAGGCCACTACGGACCGGACCCCACCCAGCTCCAACAGAACCAGTGTCCCTCGGCGGCGGCGGCAGCGGGCCCGGCAGCCGTGGCCGGCTTCAACCACGCCATCGCCCCGTTCGGCGGCTCCTCGGCCATGACGCCGTTTGGCGGAGCGTCCACTTCCTTCTCCGGTGCTTCTGTGCCCGGTGCCTTCCCTGGTGCCGTCACAGGTAAGCAGTACTGTCCGTGGATTATAAAGTTCTCAGTCGCCGCGAGTGATTTCATGTTAACGGTTATTATTTTAAGATTAGATAATTTAAAGTGGTCAAACTAGCAATATATGTTCAATGGTCTCGGATATTGCATATAAAAGCAAAAGTTAAAGCCTCAATCTGTGATTTCATCACCTGGTTGGCAGTATGTAGAACGGCAGAAACAATATTACTAAAGCATCATAATGTTGCATAATTACAATAAATGTACCAAATCTACAAGTATTGCATATTAGGGTGGGGTATGCATTCCCTATTTTTATTGTTCCCAACTTGCATCGTTCCCAAGTAGGCCGGTGCCCCACGGGCACAGGTCTAGTTGTGGACCCCCCTGCGGGTACCGGCCCACATGTTGACAACCACTGTGGTAGAGAACTCTTGCAGCCTGAGTTTAGGGTTCGAGTTGTGGACATACTGTTTATGTGGGATTAAACTTGTAATCGTGCCCCCTATTGGATTATCCGCACCCTCTGGCGTGGCGGAACGGGATCACTGGCACTGGCACACTGTTTGGATTCTGCAGAGAGATAAGGGGATTACTGTTGGCAGCATTGTTCCCAGTGGTGTGGGCATACCAATGTGAACTGGCTAGGGGTGTCGTCGTAATTATGAAATATTTTGTTGTGACGATTAATTATTAATTAATTGTGATGAAAGATTTAATTGTGTTTCTGTCGCCGCCGCCGGGAAACATTATGAATAGAATTTAAAATTACATTTCTGTTTGGCTTTTTGTTTTTATACCCAGGCTCGGTAAACTAAAGTTGCACAGATATGACAACAAATAACATTCATATTTAAGAACTTTATACTTATATAAATTGAAGGTGGTTGCACACTGGTGTGTTTTTTTTTGCTGCGTTTTGTGGATCCAAAAGCAGTAGGCTATCACTACATTTCAGCCTATCACCAACACCCCACTAGACAGCTGCGGAAAACAGATCAAATCTGTTTTTGAGCGGATACGCAGCTCTGTCTGTCTGTCTGTCTGTCTGTCTGTCTGTCTGTCTGTCTGTCTGTCTGTCTGTCTGTCTGTCTGTCTGTCTGTCTCTGTGTCTGTATGTCCGACCATGGAAAGGTGCAACACGGTAACTCTGTCACTTCTCGACCGTTTCGGATGGGGGGAGGCTCGCCGGAACCAGGCCGGCCCCCTGGGCGCGTTCCTAGGGGTCTGGATGTTGCGGGACCCCCACACGATACAGTAGTAGCACCGTTCACTTCACACAGGTGTGATTTTTTTTGTTTTGTCAGTAACTAAGTTACTCTTGAAAAGGGTAGGCAAAATAAGCTTTGGCTTCAGCCTACAGCTTTTCGGTGCCATCCCTGATTATGCAAATACAACTGTATTTTAACATGTAACTGTAAAGTACCGAAATAAACTATTCATTCATTCATTCATTCATTCAATTTCTGAAAATGTATGATTTTGCAAACCATTTTCTCACCCAGTGTCAATTATCTAATGTAATCCTGGGGGGCAGCGGGCTGACCTCATGCTTCTTTCTATGCATGAGGAGTCCAAGCTGCTTCTTTTCACCTGACGGGAGAGTTTCCCCGGCCGGATGTTGCGCGTGAAAGGAACACGTTATTCTGACCAGTTCCTTTCCCCTCATCAGGCTGGCCAGAGGGAGGTAGTTTAGAGACCAGGATTACTGCATGTTTTTTGTGAGGGTACCTACCCTAGGGGACACGGGGAGAACATGCAAACTCCACACAGAAAGGTCCTTTCGCCAACCCCGCCTTGGGTATGGGCACTGGGAGAACACGTCCCCAGCGGGAATCGAACCCAGGACCTTCTAGCTGTGAGGCTGTCGCCTCACAGCTAGAAGGCGACAGCACTACTACAATACCGACTGTGCCACTCTGCCCCCCCTGTATGAACATTTTTAACATGGAAATGATTGTGACGATTATGCACAAATAACTGCGATAAGGCGATTATGTAAGAATTGTGATTAGGACTAGAACTGGCCTTGAGGTCCGAATGCCATTATTTGCCAGCCTGCCCAGTAAGCAAAATGTTATGAACGGTGTTGGAAGAAGTACTCTTTATTCCATATTACATCCTTGGCAGTATGCACAAGACATTTGAGGCTGATGGTGTGGTGTGGGAGATAAGCACAGGTGTGACTGACAGACAGACAGACAGACAGACAGACAGACAGACAGACAGACAGACAGACAGACAGACACATGTGTAGATGTCTTGCCTGCGACTGAGTCATGGCATATAAAGATGGCAGTGATCACCTGTGATCCTGTGTCCAACAGGGGAGTCTCTGACCGTAAGGTCTGTGTTCATGGTCTTTTACTGCCCTTGTGTCATGCGCTCATCTACACAGTGCCGTTTCTGTGCATTGTGGCACCCTAGACACGGTGGAGAACACATGATGTGCTTTTAGAGAGGGAGAGTTGTCAGTCCCATTGGCCCTTTTGTACTCTATTTGCTTTAATTGAGATGGTAAGAAAGCTGAGAGTGAAGGCGTAGGATGAGCAAATTGTAACCCTTTTGAAGCACTTTTAACCCATTCAGGGCGGGAACCCCTTTTGGTGTTAGCATTATGTTATGCTTTAGCTATTGAAAAATAGCAGATCTACAAGCTCATAGCGCGCCACCGAGTGGCGCGCTACGAGCTTGTAGGTCTGCTATT
>NC_136801.1:11693761-11782088 GCF_951216825.1 Electrona antarctica | reverse complement strand
AAATGATGGAGAGTTGATAACCAAATGGACCCTTCTTTAATTCTTGAGTGTAAAATGAAAGTATGAAACCAAATGGACCCTTACGGGTCCACACTCACCTCTTCAGTCTCCAACTCAAAGTTAAAGACATGTAATTTAAATAGCATGATGCCGTGTTCATTTGACCTAGCATCCTATAGTTTGAGTTTCATTATAATATTTCTTTGGATATTATCCTATTTTGACTGGTTCCTAGATTACTGTCCTTACTTACTGTAAATTGCTCTGGATTAAGAGCGACTGCTAAATGCCTAAATTGTTAATGGTATCTCCCTCTGTCTCTCTCTCCGTCTCCGCCTGTCTATCTTTCTTTCTCTCTCTCTCTCTCTCTCTCTCTCTCTCTCTCTCTCTCTCTCTCTCTCTCTCTCTCTCTCTCTCTCTCTCTCTCTCTCTCTCTAGGCACATGGAATGGCACCACCAAGGTAGCCATCAAGACCCTGAAGCCAGGCACCATGTCCCCGGAGGCCTTCCTCCAAGAGGCGCAGATCATGAAGAAGCTCCGTCACGACAAGCTGGTGCCTCTGTATGCGGTGGTGTCTGAGGAACCCATCTACATAGTGACCGAGTACATGGCCAAAGGTATATAGAACCCATCTACATAGTGACCGAGTACATGGCCAAAGGTATATAGAACCCATCTACATAGTGACCGAGTACATGGCCAAAGGTATATAGAACCCATCTACATAGTGACCGAGTACATGGCCAAAGGTAGCCTATATAGAACCCATCTACATAGTGACCGAGTACATGGCCAAAGGTAGCCTATATAGAACCCATCTACATAGTGGCCGAGTACATGGCCAAAGGTATATAGAACCCATCTACATAGTGGCCGAGTACATGGCCAAAGGTAGCCTATATAGAACCCATCTACATAGTGACCGAGTACATGGCCAAAGGTATATAGAACCCATCTACATAGTGACCGAGTACATGGCCAAAGGTAGCCTATATAGAACCCATCTACATAGTGACCGAGTACATGGCCAAAGGTATATAGAACCCATCTACATAGTGGCCGAGTACATGGCCAAAGGTAGCCTATATAGAACCCATCTACATAGTGACCGAGTACATGGCCAAAGGTAGCCTATATAGAACCCATCTACATAGTGACCGAGTACATGGCCAAAGGTATATAGAACCCATCTACATAGTGACCGAGTACATGGCCAAAGGTATATAGAACCCATCTACATAGTGACCGAGTACATGGCCAAAGGTATATAGAACCCATCTACATAGTGGCCGAGTACATGGCCAAAGGTATATAGAACCCATCTACATAGTGGCCGAGTACATGGCCAAAGGTAGCCTATATAGAACCCATCTACATAGTGACCGAGTACATGGCCAAAGGTAGCCTATATAGAACCCATCTACATAGTGACCGAGTACATGGCCAAAGGTAGCCTATATAGAACCCATCTACATAGTGACCGAGTACATGGCCAAAGGTATATAGAACCCATCTACATAGTGACCGAGTACATGGCCAAAGGTATATAGAACCCATCTACATAGTAGTCACTTTTGGAACAATTAGCAGGATTTCTCCCTAAACTGTTTAAATAGTATATAAAAAGGCTCAGATTTTAAATGTTGTTGTTCAAAGGTAGAAGCTCTATTTATATGTGCAGTAGGTCTATGTCAGACGTACACTCGGTACAGATAGTGCAAGAAACTCAATGGTTGGTAGTCCTTAGGGTGGTTGTATTCCATTGGCTAACCTTCCTTTATTGTAACAGACAGTTCACAAATCTTGCTGCTGTGTTCGCACATTGTTGTATTTCTCCCAGTAGGTATGGGAGGTTTTCAAACTCACTTTGGGTCTATGTAGTCTGTGCCTCTGTGGGAAGTATCCTGTCTCTGATGTCGTGGTACAGTGGGCACTGGGCAGGTAGTTTATCTCAGCTTGCGCCACCCTTAGGCGATTCTCTCGCTCGATTCGCTTGATAAACTGAGGTTACTGAAGTAACCCAGAGTTAGAAAGTGTAGCTCTGTTTCCACCACATTTTGTGTGCAGTGGGTGAAACACACAAGCGAGCACGCTAGCTTGCATGAAAATATGCGGGTTATGCAGTAAGACTGTTAAGGCAACCGGCCAGGTTCCACGCGCTGCACAAGGTGCGCTTTTTTCACTTGAGCACCTGCCCCTCTAAATGTCCGTGCACGCCACTGCCAAGCCTCACACGCAAATACACATAAACAAGCCTAAATACCAAAGGATCTAATTCTACCCACCTACATGCAGACAGACATCATCCATGCGCCCATATATACGTATCAGTTACAAGTACATTAAGGACCTTACCATCGATTCCATTCCATTCCAAGAACAATGTACTGCATTGAAAAAAAACATCCTGCCGTTGAGTTGTGGATATTGGCTATAGGTCCACATATTTGATTGGGCGTGTAATATATTCTCGAAACCTCTTAAAAAGCAGGGTAATTCCAGAGCTCGGGAGAGGCGATCACAAAGTCTGGTTCAGTAGTGGTTCTCAGAGTGTGTTCCAAATGGACCCTCGGTGCTTCTCAAACCTTTTTATGTCAAGGACCCCCAATTGGCTATTCCCCCCTCCCCCTTCATCTAAACAATAGTTTGTGCCAGGGAGACCCAGAAGCAATGATTTGAGTCATTTTCTTTTGCTTTAAAATAAAACAATTATATATTCAAAGATTTGCACACATGTTCACGATTTTAGCATAAATATTTATAGTATAAAACATGGTTAAAGTGGTAGAAATGAGAGTTGTGACACTATATTAACTATATTTGTCTGGGGACCAAGTCTGTAACTCTGAGTTACCCTTATGGGCCCATTTGGTTTCATTTGTACACTCAGAGTTATGGAGGGTCCTTGAAATAAAATGAAAACGTTTTTGGTTTAGCTCCTGTCTGATAGGTCTGGAGAGAGAGAAAGAACACTGCGGTACACATAGCTTGGTTCTGCACATTTTGACAGTAACCGTTCAGGCACTAAATTGACCAGGGTGCTCTTGATTATCATGCTGCAGTGGCGATGTCGGAAAGTTGCTGTTTTTTCTGGACACTTTAAATGAATATGCTGTAGAGTTTGAAAGTCCTTGTCGTGTAGTTTGCTGAGGCTCGAAGCAGCAAATGTTTAATTGAAAACTACAGTTTTGTGGCCAGCTTTCATCTGTTCAACAGCATTCGTTGCGAGGTCCTGTTTTTTTTTGTCCAGGGTTTTATTAGTGATTTGTTTCTCCCTGTGTATAAGTCCAGAATTCTAAATTGCTTGAGTAAAAGTACAATAGTATTGGCATCAAAATATACTTAAGGTACCAAAAGTAAAACTACCCATTATGCAGAATGTCCCATTTCACAAGTTTTCAAATGTATAAAAATCTTTAGAAAATAGCCAAACAACAAGCTTGTAGATCGGCAACCGTGCTAGTGTTGATTTTGTAAACTAAAACTATGACGAAAAATGTCCATCGACTACCTTTTTTCACTGAGGAAAACGGTAAGCTATGATGCCTAAAACTAAGACTACATTTTATTGACAATTTCGCCAAAATACATTTTAGTCAACTAAATCAACTGTAGATGTAGTCGACTAAAATGTGGTCGACTAAAACTAGACTAACATTAAAACATTTCAGATGACTAAAACTAAATGGAATATATATTCAAAAGACTATGACTAAAACTAAATCAAAAGTTGGTCAACACTAATGCGTGTGCATGCTTTGGGTTCTGAATCTTCTGATCCAAGGGAGTATCTTCTGTTATGTCCCACTGTGACTCCAATCTTAATTCAAGGGTCAGAGAACAAGGCTCTCTCAGACTCACCCTCCCTCTCTCTGGTCACTGAGAGTGAAAGAACATCACCAGATGTCATTATGGACTGCATTCATTCACATTCACATTCACAACCAATCTCCCTTCGATGTTTAATTTAATACTGCTCATTATAGTGTTCAGATTCACGACCAATCTTCATTCGATGTTTAATTTAATACTGCTCGTTATAGCAAAAAAAAAAGGCACAGTGCTTGAGTGGCATGAACTGTTTAGCATTTTTGGTTACTGCATTTTGTAGCAGTGTATTGGTATGCCAGGTCATATCAGACTCTCTCTTTTTCCTGTGTTTCGCCCAGGTGGACATGGTTTTGCAGTTAGGTTTAGGCGTAGTTTTCTGTGAGGTTAGGTTAAGGTTAGGGTTAGGCATAGTTTTTGTGAGGTTAGGTTAAGGTTAGGGTTAGGCATAGTTTTTGTGAGGTTAGGTTAAGGTTAGGGTTGGGCATAGTTTTTGTGAGGTTAGGTTAAGGTTAGGGTTGGGCATAGTTTTTGTGAGGTTAGGTTAAGGTTAGGGTTAGGCATAGTTTTTGTGAGGTTAGGTTAAGGTTAGGGTTGGGCATAGTTTTTGTGAGGTTAGGTTAAGGTTAGGGTTAGGCATAGTTTTCTGTGAGGTTAGGTTAAGGTTAGGGTTAGGCATAGTTTTCTGTGAGGTTAGGTTAAGGTTAGGGTTAGGCATAGTTTTCTGTGAGGTTAGGTTAAGGTTAGGGTTAGGCATAGTTTTCTGTGAGGTTAGGTTAAGGTTAGGGTTAGGCATAGTTTTTGTGAGGTTCGGGTTTAGGAGCCACCTGGGCGCCACACCAAAGGAAGGGGGAGTTCCGTCCCATCACAGGACCATCGCTCTTACGTATATCATGATACCGGTACTTCTGCATTTCTGACATGATGTTGATGCTGTTTTTCTAGGAAGTTTACTGGACTTCATCAAAGAGGGTGATGGTAAATTCCTGAAGCTTCCCTTGCTGGTGGACATGGCTGCACAGGTGAGCGGAACCAGAAGTGCATATTGTTGCTGCCGGGCAGAAACCTTGTATCTCGAAACTTTTGTTTTCCTAATTTCATGCCCTATTTTATACTTCGTTGTGCACGTGTTGCACAATGTAATAAAACAAATACACTTTGGATAATAACATCATATCCTGTGTTTTGTAAAACTACAAGACGTTTTGTTGTAATAACAACAGATGTAACAAATGTTTCATATTCACAAATGTACAGTAGGAGCCACATGGGTGAAAAATGTTGAATGTGTTCCTATGGGTTTATGTGACCATGGGGTGGCGCTGATGAGTATGTAAGCGGTAGGTTCACAGACTGTCATAGGACATTTGACCTTTTGAAGGGCTAATGGTTTTTGACCACCGTTTGATTCGCTGTGGCGCAAAATGTTTGGCTGAAATGTTTGGCTGAAATGTTTTGATTTGTCGTGTTTTGGAGCCCAAAGATACTGTTTCGCACTGCAGAGTTAATAAGAGAGTAAAAAGAGTGAGAATATATCTTTCTGCATCAAGAACTGCCTGCATCGTATGCTTTGAACATTGTCACAGAGAGCGGTATGGTGGTCAGCAGGGGTCATCAATATGTCCATACACAGACGGTCATTCAGGGCTATCACTATGTGTTTCTGGTAATGTTATTACTTGTGCAAGCAGAATGCGCAAGTACTGCGATCGGCTAGATACCGTATGTATGTATAGTATGTATGTATGTCTGTGTCCTCTCTTGTTTACATCACCAACAGTCAATAAGGGACCACCATTCCTGGTGATGTAACTAAGGTACGTTTCAAGGTTGGTGTAAGGTCAATAACGGGTCTAAAGGATTTAGAACAGCAGTTGTACCAGGCAGTAGACACTACCGGACACTGTACTTCAAAGTAGCTCTATAGGGACCCAGACAGCAGAGTGCGCACAGTGGTCGAGCGCACCTCACGGCGCATTCTGCTTGCGCACAAGTAGGCCATACAGTATGGCCTATTTGTGTGCAAGGCGCAAGTTGGCATCTCGAGAGGGTGCATTTCTAGTTGTCCACTCATTGTGTACGTCTGTGGCAAATTTTGACAAGAATGTCCACCACAAGCCAACATGGTGATGACCCCTGGTAGTCGGGTATCGGTGCATCAGCCAGATCCAGTTTGGGTTCAAACCCTTCAAACCCCTCAGTAGCAAGTATTAGACTGGACTCCCTTACAAAAGGGGCATCACTGCGGTGAGTTTTTCAGCACACATTCCACAACATTTCAGAGACACAGAGTAGACTTCTCATTTGAATGGCTGCTAATGCAACATTAGCCCAACGACAAACACATAGTGATCACGTTGAAAACCGTGATTTTATTTGTCCCTTTTGATCTCTGTGAATCTGGTCTCTATGTTTAGAGTCCTATTTTAAGCAGTTGAAGAAGTTTTTAATAAAAAAAAACTATGACAATCTCTGTGGAAACTTGTAGTCTGCTTAACCAGAAAGGGTTCTTTGATTTTCTTTTCCTTTCACCAGTTTCCACTCCGTTCCTATTTATATACAACAGACAAGGGGGGGCTTGATGTGCCGAGGTGGATGAAAAATAAAACCAAAAATATTTCTTCGAGCAGTCACCGGGATGATGAGACATTGTCAAAATGTCTGTGATCTATTTTGTACCAGTAGTTCTGATTGGCCTTTCTACGCAACCCATGGGGGGGGGGGGGGGGGGCTACACTGTCAGTTACAGAGTCACCTCAACAGATCCTGTTGTTGTTAACTGATAATTGATCAGTTCTTGTTTTATTTTTTTGTCCAGATTGCTGATGGTATGGCTTTCATCGAAAGGATGAACTACATCCACAGGGACCTGAGAGCCGCCAACATCCTTGTGGCCGACAACTTGGTGTGCAAGATCGCCGACTTTGGCCTGGCCAGGCTGATAGAGGATAACGAGTACACAGCCAGACAAGGTGTGTTCAACACACAGAGAGAGAGAGACAGACAGACAGACAGACAGACAGACAGACAGACAGACAGACAGACAGACAGACAGACAGACAGACAGACAGACAGACAGACAGACAGACAGTAGAACAGGGCTATTCAGAAGATTGAGTCGCAGGCAGAGTATAGTCTCGCCAGCCAGACTGTTGCCTCCCTTCCGTCATACAGTCTGGAGCAACGAAAGCTCTGAAAATGATGAAGCGATGCAGGGTGCATACGCTGGTTAACACCGTCGCTCCCGACATGCACTGCCGGTTACACTAACCCGTGCTGCAGGTTAAAACTAACCCATGGCGTCCTGTGAGGTTAGGTTTAGGGTTGGGTTTTGGGTAGGGTGTCGGACTCATGACTGTAGGACCAAACGCACCCAAGCGACGCCTCCTCACCGCTTCCGTTTCGTCTTTACAGTCGTGCAAATTTGTCCTAATATAAATACAAAATAATCTAAGCATATATAGCTTATTGCTAATCTAAAATGGAAATTCTGAAATAACATGACGAACAGATGACTGCTTCCATTCTCGGCTTTCGGGATGTGTAGTTCCAGACTCTATTTATTTTAGCATTCAGCGGGAGGTGCAGTTCCAGACTCTATATAGCTTTCGGAGATTGTGGAATAGTTGTCTCGCTACACAAGACTACAGGCAGCGTGGCAGACCAATGACAGGGTGAGAAGCACTACTAGGACACGTCCCCTTTTTTAAAAAACCAACACAAGATGGCTTGTCTCTTCTCTTCTCTCCTTTTCTTTCCTCTCTTCACTTCTCCTCTCTTCTCTTCCCTCTCTCCTCCCACCTGGTTTCTGACCATTGCTCTCTAATCTCTCGCTGTGGAATGCATTGCAGGAGCCAAGTTCCCCATAAAGTGGACCGCCCCGGAAGCTGCTCTGTATGGCCGCTTCACCATCAAGTCAGACGTGTGGTCTTTTGGCATTCTGCTCACTGAGCTCGTCACCAAAGGGAGGGTGCCCTATCCAGGTAGGAGGACACACGCACACACACACACACACACACGCTCTGACATATCTGCAGTCAGAGGGTGTCGATTATACTGAGAGTGAACAACTAATTGTGTCAGTGCACGTGAGCACGTGAGCTCTGCAGTGCTTGTTAATGTGTAGTATGAAGCTGTGTGACACTTGTGATGCTTGTTTTTGCATTGACAGAACTACTTTGCATTGACAGAACTACACACACACACACACACACACACACACACACACACACAATATTAGATGAGGCCATCTGGTGGTGGTTGATTTGGAGATTGAACACCACTCTTGTTTATAACCATCTGTCAGACTGTGTGTGTGTGCGTGTCAAACACACTGACCTTCAGACAGCACATCTTTGTGTATTATGATTTAGAGGGAGGGGATTGGGAATTCGATGCATGCATTTAGCTGGTGTAATTATGAAAACATTTCTTGTTATGTTTTTGATGCAATCATCTTATTTAAAGAATCATTTCATTAAGCCCCTTACACTACACTATGTCATATACCCTGTTCTGATGGGATTAGTTTGAACCCAAGAACGTCCTGTAATTGGAATACTACCTACCTATTCATCCAGGCTGAGCTTTCTGGCGGTATAAGAATCCCAGCCGCATTACCACAAGGAAGGTAAATTAAGGAATGGACACGTAATTTTCTCTATCCAGCAATTCCTGCCGGCATATTTATCGCACTGGGTGGCAAACTGCAGCCAGGAGTTTGATGGAAGCTTATGAATAGATTTCTAAAAGATTGAGTCCTTTATAAAAGAAGACACATCACACATTTATTTTCTGCTGTGTTTCTTTTTGATGTGTACACTGTATAATTTTTAGAGGCATCTAAAGAGCACAAAGTAAGTTTATGAACTAGGTAAAGATGTGTCCATCAGTGCCAGTCTGACAACCAAATATCGAGATACTACTGAGCCTGAAACGATACCTGCCAGATGCCTCAATAAAATGACGTAGCGTGCACATCGAAAAACCAGTGATCATAAAACAACCTGTGGTCTGTCTTCTTATATATTATTATTATTATTATTATTATATTCCTGAACCGATTATATGACCACGGTCGCAATCGTTCAGAAATAGCGTTTGTTCATAAGCTGTTCCAGCCGACTCTCGTTCACTGCAGTGTATTTCATGGAACTACCGGTGTGAGTTTTCCACCCGTGAGCGTCATGGTGCTTGCCCTTGGCGTCCTTAATTCACCTTCCTTGCATTACCAGAGGAAAATACGTTTTCAAAGCTCCCAGTTTGAAAGGCAAACACAGCTGAAGGTAATAACACTGTGTGGGTGTGTTTCATTTAGATGTGGCTGTGTGCCAGCTGCACGGACCGGTCCTGTAGAGTTTAATTTCATGCTGGCACGCTGTAAACACTAAATGAAACGCACCTGCCGGTAACGTTATTATTAATATTTCAGCTGCATTTGCCTGTCAGAGTGGCTGCTGTGAAAAGGGTCCATTACACAGGAACAGCTGTGGCTGAATCTCAGAGTAACGTTAAGGAGTGCTGAGGTTACAGATTGGCCTATGATTATCACAAACTCTGTGTCACATTCTGTGTTACATTTCAGCTGAACTGGTGTTACCAGAAAAACAGGAAATTCATTCTGGAATGTTGGTCGGGTACAAATGGCCAACGTGGCAGATTGTGATGGGATTAATAATAATTCTAAATTAAATCTAATCCTGTCCAAATATGGCTATAGTACTGCCATCCACACAAGTTAAATAGCGACCGCAGGACACTCTACCGGAATAATGTCACTTCATTATGTTTTTTTAAATCAAAGGCTACTTAATATCCAAATCCAACAGATAAACAAGTGCAGCAAGTGCCTATATGAAGTGTCTTCAGTATCTATATGAATACTCAAATGTGCTTTACATGGGCCGGGGGGCATGAGAAAACAAATAAAACAACTTTATTAGGGCTCCCCCAGTGTTAGTGTCAAAGTGTCCTTGAGCAAGACACTGAACCCCTGGATTTCTTCTGAGGGTTTGGTTGTTTCCTCCGCCATTGCTGTATGAATGCCTGTGTGAAGGAGTGAATATAATACACAATCTATGTAAAGCACCTTGGATAAAGGCTCTGTAAAATGCACCATTTACTCCCCCTCTCTCTCCTGCAGGCATGGTGAACAGAGAGGTACTGGAGCAGGTGGAGCGAGGGTACCGCATGCCTTGCCCCCAGGGCTGCCCCGATTCCCTGCATGAGATGATGAAGCTGTGCTGGAAGAAGGAGCCGGACGAGAGGCCCACCTTCGAGTACATCCAGTCCTTCCTGGAGGATTATTTCACGGCCACAGAGCCACAGTACCAGCCTGGTGATAACCTATAGTTGTGGACCACTAATGGGGAAGAAGTGGGCACTAAGGAAGAGTGGGCACCGTGATGTAAATTGGCAATTTCTTTCCAAAATGTTAAAAAATTAAATATTTGGAAAATGTTGTTCGAAGTAATATAAAGTATACATGATTAGAACATGCTTGGACGATCAACCATTATGGTCTAATATTTCTACAACTGCTACAAAACCACTAGTACAGTATATCCAATCAGTTTGGGTTTAAACAAGAAGTTGAAGGATATGTTTAGGTCTGATAATGTACTGTGCATATTCAAATCTTTTACATTACTTAAGACCATTTTTCAAATATATATATTTACATTTTGGAAAGAAATAGACAATTTTACATGGAAGCGCCCACTCTTCTTGTATCCATTGGACCTGGTCTGTGGCACGGCTTGCCTTCTGGACATCTCTCCACCCAAGGCACAGACTGATTCACTCACAGACTGCAGGTGGTGGTTAAAGAGCCAGGAATGATTTGCTCCAGAACAGTGGTTCTCAAAGTGGGGTCAAGGGACCCCAAGGTTCCTTGAGGAGGGGGTTCCAAATGGACCCTTACAGGTCTGTTTTGGGGGGGTCCTTGAAATGAAATAGTTTGAGAACCACTGGTGTAGAAAGCCGAACTGGACGCTAGCCAATAAATTGCACAAACCACTATTTTATCTTTATTTTTTATTCTTATTCCAACGAGTTTAAACTTTATATTGATTTTGCTTTCATTTAAGGTACAACAGGTCTTGTAAAGCGGTTTGAATGTGTCTGTTACTCGTTTCATTTAGCGATCATGTGTTTGTTAGCACATGGAAAAAAACATATCATGATCAGAACAGTTAAAGCAATGTAAGTAAATAGTGCTCATAAATGCACAGAGAATGTGAGTAATGGTACATTTCACGAATACGGTATGCTCACAATGGATCTAGGATTTTCACCTTTAATATTTTGCTGTAAATTATGTTATTACAATATAATTACAATATAATTTACAGCAAAAGGTCATTTAGGCCTTAAAGACCGAAATGACTGTTGCAAATCTTCTTTGTTGTCCCAATTTGGTCCAGTTTGGGAGTAAACAGTAGATGTCTAATAGATTGGTAAATTATGCATAGTGAGCAATAAGGGAGATTGTAATTGAATACGTATGGCATGGGTTAAAGTTATCAGTCGCCACGACTGATTTCACTCATTTGAATTCCAGCCATTGAAGCCAGCATGTCTTCTGTCAAGTACTGTGGAAGCATGTTAACTTGCGCAGCGAAAACAGCAAATCTACAAGCTCTCAATGCTCTCAATGCGTCGGTGACGCATTGAGAGCTTGTGTAGTGGAGCATCTCATTTTTTCAGAAGCATTTGCCACAATCTTAATTTGTCTCGGATATTTCATACTTTTGTATAAAAGCAAAGGTTTACAGCTTAGGCAATTGGCACCGGGTGAAAAAATGGGTTACAAAATCATAATTTTCTTTTTTTTTAGCAAAGATTAAAGCCTCAGTCTGTGACTTTTTCACCTGTTTGGCAGTATGTAGAACAGCAGGAACAATGGTACTAATACATATTGTGTTAATTGTTTAGGAATCAGCTTGTGGGGGCTCTTTTTCATACCGTTTCACAAATCTTATTAGGTCATACAAACATTTTCAGTCGTGAGATTTTATTTTGCTTTAATCCATGTGATGGGAAGAAGCCCTGTAGAGCACAGAACTGGTGATGATTTTCACAATCAATTTTATACTGATATATTTTCGAGCAAATCCCAAAGGATGTCTTTCATTGCATTTCACAAGATATTTTTTATTTTAGCCGAAAAACCTAAAAGTTAAAATATGGAGATGAGAGGTTTCTGCCTGACTGCAACAATATCCCAAGTGGTACACAAAATGGAACCTTCAGGGACCAGAGTTCCTTGAGGGGGTTCCAAATGGACCCAGGTCTGTAACTAATGGAACCAAATGGACCCTAGAAGCCCTTGGAATGTAGGAGTATGAGACAGATACATACTGTGAAAATAGTTGAGTTATGAGCTTGTAGATCAGCTATTTTCACTTTTGCTTTGCCTCTTTATTATTTGGCCAATGTTTGACCATGTTTTTATCATGTGTGTCCCGAGTCCCGACCCACAGATTGAGAACCTTATGGGACCATTTGGATCCATTTGTACACCCGGAGACCTTCTCTTTTTGTGTGTTATCTACATGGACTCGTCAGTGCAGTATTATTTTATTAATGTGCATTACAAAAGACAAGGAGAAGGGCTTTGTACAAAGTTGTAAAATCCTCATTTTATATTTTAATTACGCGTAATATGGCTAGGCTTCATCATGTTACATTTGGTGGGGAAATATGGCTAGATACTAATAGGGATTTGTAAAATAAAATAGAAGAAAAAAATGAATTCATATTGTTGGCATTGATCTTTCAAAGCACCACCAGTAAGAAGACGCCCTGAGGGTGAGAACTTAAGTGACCTAGGCATGCCTTTGCCTATGGGTGACCCAGCAGCAGACTGCTGGGTGAGCGCTGGCACTTTGGCATGGGGTGGGGTCAGATCAACATATGGAATGAATTCTATAATGTTATATGGAGGCTGGAGCGTGTCTTGAGTGCAGGGTTTGATGAGGTCAGATCAACATATGGAATGTCAGAACAGGTCAGCTCCATATATGGAGATCTAAGGGTGGCAGCGGCGGCAGTGTCTTGAGTGTACTGCGAATAGAAAGACTGGATACTGGAAATGTAATACTGAATATTAATTTACTAAAGTATGATGAAAGTAGCCTACATATGAAAACAACCATTTTAACCAATCATATGTCGTAGTGGGCGGGATCAATGAAGCCTGTTTGCTGTAGCGTGATTATGAACTGTCAATCACAGCGACTACTGGCCAATTACAGCAGAGCTTTCCTAGAACTGCCGTGGGATCCATAATAACGCCTGCCTGTACTCTTCCTGTTTTACCACGGGACCGAGTTACCCTGGTTCAAATTAAATATGATCCATACAATTACTAAATTAAGTGTGAGAGACGTAAGATTTCCAACGTCTTTGGATCAACATGGTTCAGATGCAATGGTAAGAAGAAGCAGCATGGATCCATAGACGGATGCATTTTTTTTTTGATTGAACTAAAAAAAGGGGACTATCCAGTTGTTTGTTTGTTTATGATTGTTAACATTTCACATTAATTTGCAGCATACCGATCCGGACTATTCAGCCGCATATGTTGTTATTGACACCGATAATGGGCTTAAGGGCTATGGTCTGACATTTACTGTGGGGAGAGGCACAGAGATTGGTAAGATTATGCTCAGATATATCATTATTTGTTATCATTGGTCATATGGGGTTTGTACGGTATGCTATCTGGACAGACGGCTGCAGAACCTGTTGAGTCAGTCAGTTACAAATTACAATACAACATACTAAATACTCAGACTAGTAAATACTTTAAATGCATGTTTACAGTTTTGAATCATCTAGTGCCATCTTGTGGTGATATTTGTTAATACAAGGACAATAATTTGAACTTGGATTTTTACCAAAATACTGCTGCTCCTGCAGTGCTGCTGCATCAGAATATAATATACCTAATTGAGTATATTGTCTGGATGAACTTAGTAAAGGTTTATGGGTGGTCCTGTCAATCTTACGTAGCATGATTGGGCCCACACCTGAGTTCCTAGAAGTTTGATGTGCCCTAAAGCACAGGCTAGTCTTCTCTGGGGTCTGCATACATTTAAAAACATACACAAAACAAAAACTAAATAAAGAAAATAAATTTCAACTGTATAGTCAATATGCATAAATAATAATTTTATGAAGACAAATTAAACTGCATCTAGTGCATGAAGTCCACATAGTGAGGACTGCTTGCCATCCTACAGGGTACAACAAATATAATTCCCAGGTATTTCTTTATTTGCTAGTGATTTCTGTGTCAATCTGGTCATTAGCTGTGGCAAATAATTCCATGTGTTTTTCTAGTTGTGTGTGCCGTGCATGCCCTGTCAGGCCTGATTGTGGGGAAATCCTTAGAGGACATTATCAGAGACTTCCGTGGATTCTACCGCACCCTGACCAGTGATGGACAGATGAGATGGGTCAGTGAGTGAGAGCACACACACACAAACACACACACTTTAATTTCTTTATTTTAGTCCACATTTATAAAATACCTTACAAGGGCCCAAATATTTTTCAGTAGCTTCTGATGTCCTGTACACTCGAAATAATGTGACTCATGCTCAGTGCATAAATCCAAACAGGTTCGGAATATAAACAACAACACATATTGTATTCACAGTCAACATAGGTCATACACTGTCTGCCATATTAGCAACAGCGGGGGAAATAATGATGGGTACAAGAAGCATACACACACAGACACAGTGACTGTGACACACGTCATCAATCAAAACTGACACAACAGACCTTAATTGGTCCCTTCGTTGAAAGCTTTGGGCCGAGAAGTGACGGTGTGACTGTGAAGGTGACATTTATTTTTGCCTTCTTCTGCAATACAGATCGGTCCAGAGAAAGGAGTTATCCACCTGGCCACCGCTGCAGTTCTCAATGCTGTGTGGGACCTGTGGGCAAGGACGGAAGGCAAGGTCGGACACCACTTTTAACCCGTTTAGACCGGGAACCCCTTTTGGTGTTAGTATTATGTTATGCTTTAGCTATTGAAAAATAGCAGATCTACAAGCTCATAGCGCGCCACCGAGTGGCGCGCTACGAGCTTGTAGGTCTGCTATTTTTGAAAAATCGAAGAACGACTGACAGAGAAACATAGCTTTTTCAGAAAACTGTCAGGATGTAGAAGACATTTTTAGAATCTGATCTCAGGTCTAAATGGGTAAACCCGTTTAGACCGGAGGACGCATCTGTCTCATCTGTTGGAAAATAGCATATCTACAAGCTCATAGTGTGGCACCGAGTTCTTTCACAGCAAACATTTTTAACTCTTATCTTTGCTTCTGGGGGTCCCTGGAATACACTATTTTGAGATGCAGTTCGACGGCCAAATACATATCATTTTTGGGGTCCTTGGCATGAAAAGGTTTGAGAGCCACTGACATAGAAACATGTTTTGTTTTTTGTTTTTGTTTTAGAAAACTGTCATGATTTAAAAGACATTGAATGGAATCTGGTCTCAGATCTAAATGGGTTAAATTGGTCTAGACTAGAGACTCTCTCTCTAGAGGGCATTATGATGAGTGTCCCCTTGTATCTTTCCATTAGCATGAGTGCAGTGATGGAAGAAGTACTCAATTTTTTTACTTAAGTAAAAGTATCAATACCCTGAGTCTTAGGGTGCACTCACACGGTTCATGCAATTCTCTGTGCTCGTTGGGTGTTGTGTCATGGCCGCCCAGCGGCCCAATGCATTTCCAATGGAGGTCACATGGTTTGACCCAACATTGTGTTGTGTGAGGGGGAGGGGCGGACGACTGCGCCCCTCCCCCTCACACAACACAATGTTGGGTCAAACCATGTGACCTCCATTGGAAATGCATTGGGCCGCTGGGCGGCCATGACACAACACCCAACGAGCACAGAGAATTGCATGAACCGTGTGAGTGCACCCTTACATGTTTGCTATTCAAAATGTACTTGAGTAAAAGTGCAAAAATATACTTAAGTACTAAAAGTAAAAGTACTCATTATTCACAATGTCCCATTTCACACGTTTTCAATCCTTTCAAAATAGAGATGTCCCGATACTGTATCGGTATCGGAAAAGTATCGGTATCGGCTCATATCGGTATCGGCAAATATGCCAGTCTAACCACAGATCCGACACAGGGGTTAGGGGTTGACACTATGGCAGGTAAATAAAATGTTGGGGCATGTGGAGATTGCTTTCGAGTTGCCCAAACTGCAAGTGCACATATGAGTGAGGAGTCTGCTATTAACAACACGAGATAAAATAAGTAATTTTCTTTTGTTATTATTATAAATATTATTCTCTGGTATCGGTATTCAGTATCGGTATCGGCTAACACAGAAATTGTGGTATCGGGATCGGATCGGGAACGAAAAAAGTGTATCGGGACATCCCTATTTCAAAATATCATGCGACATATTGTGTGCTTGTAGATCGGCTATTTTCAAATAGCTTAAGTTTAAATAAGGATAAGTGGTTAATAAGTAAGTAAGTAAAAATACTGAAAATTTTAAATACCTTAAATGTACTTGGGTACATGTACTGGTACTTGGATACCGTACTTTACACCACTGCTCATAAGTCATACCATTATAACTTCTCTTGCAGCCGCTGTGGAAGCTGCTTGTTGACATGGTGAGTCACTGGGAATTTTACATCGTTGTTCGTTTGCATAATAATCACAGGGAAATATTGAAATGGTCTATTCTGGCGTCTGTCTCAGGATCCGAAGCAGATCATCTCCTGTATCGATTTCAGATATATCACTGATGCCCTTACAGAGCAAGAAGCTTTAGGTAAGGCAGTGGTTTGCTTTAAAAAAAATGGGTCACGATATGTGCAGATGGAGTCACGCACAAAGGGTGCACTCACACGGTTAATGCAATTCTCTGTGCTCGTTGGGTGTTGTGTCATGGCCGCCCAGCGGCCCAATGCATTTCCAATGGAGGTCACATGGTTTGACCCAACATTGTGTTGTGTGAGGGGGAGGGGCGCAGTCGTCCGCCCCTCCCCCTCACACAACACAATGTTGGGTCAAACCATGTGACCTCCATTGGCAATGCATTGGGCGGCCATGACACAACACAACATGCATCCAACGAGCATCCAACGAGCACAGAATTGCATGAAAGGTGTGAGCTCAGCCAAAGACCAACCATAGAAACATTCTGTTCTAGAAACTCTTTATTTCTCTCTCTCTCTCTCTCTCTCTCTCTCTCTCTCTCTCTCTCTCTCTCTCTCTCTCTCTCTCTCTCTCTCAGACATACTGATGAAGGCACAAGAAGGAAAACAGCAGAGAGGTAAGCACACTACAGGGGCACATTAATGGCTCAGATGAAGCTAAAACTGCCACTTCACAAATGAATACAGTCTGAGCTCAAGTGCTTTGGGGTTGCACAGTAGACCCCTATCGTCTGTGACAGCTGTGTTAAATGGATGGCACTTAAGGCTAATTTATACTTCATCGTTTCCCAGAAATAACTGAAAACCAGTTACCGATAGGGTTGGGATCGTTTCTTAATGATTCCCTCTTAATGATTCCTTATCCTGTAATACCTCACTGGTTCTTAAAGTGGAGTACAGGGACCCTCTGGGTTACTTGAAGGGCTTCCAAATGGACCCTTAGTGGCTGTTGAATCTCGAATAGTGTACAAATGGACCCTTAGTGGCCTGTTAACTCTGAGAGTGTACAAATGGACCCTTAGTGGCCTGTTAACTCTGAGAGTGTACAAATGGACCCTTAGTGGCCTGTTAACTCTGAGAGTGTACAAATGGACCCTTAGTGGCCTGTTAACTCTGAGAGTGTACAAATGGACCCTTAGTGGCCTGTTAACTCTGAGAGTGTACAAATGGACCCTTAGTGGCCTGTTAACTCTGAGAGTGTACCAAATGGAACCAAATGGACCCTTAGTGGCCTGTTAACTCTGAGAGTGTACCAAATGGACCCTTAGTGGCCTGTTAACTCTGAGAGTGTACAAATGGAACCAAATG
Organism: Electrona antarctica; assembly: GCF_951216825.1. NCBI lineage: Eukaryota > Metazoa > Chordata > Actinopteri > Myctophiformes > Myctophidae > Electrona > Electrona antarctica. Next base: position 11,764,239 of record NC_136801.1, on the reverse strand, counting down.
GACCCTCACATGTCCTTATGGTTCCATTTCAGAGTTATGGTGATCCTTCACATTAAAACGTTGAACCTGTGGTATTGTAATTGCATAGCAGACGTGAAGTCTACATACAACTTAGCTCTGACAGAGTGATAAAAAGCGGTTCTGGAAACGGTTCCAAATGTGAATGTTCCTCTGATTCCTCCAGTTCCGTGATCCCAAGCCTAGTTATCGACGATCTATAAAGTAGGCATTGCACTTTAAAGCGCAAATAACGTGCATTTTAAAACTGCTTTTAATATTTAATATCATATTGTTTATGTCCCTCAAAGTTATTTCTAATGGTTTGAGCCTCAATCACCACTCTGATATAACCAGTCCTTGTCATTTCTTTCTGGACTTTGAAAGCAGTTTTAGCTGCATTACCACAATGTCCTGAGGTGGTGGGGGTGCTGATATGCAGATTATTTAATATTTCAGTCATTATAATACTGATACTAGATAAAACCAGGCTTGTTTCCATTCCATGCCAGCTTGGAAAATCAACAATGGTGGACATTGTAAACAAAGTGGAAATGCAAATTTGGAACTGAAGAAGGAAGAATTATACAAAGTAGGGTGACATTGATGACATCACGATGAGGACAAAATCAGTTGAGCTGTTCCTGAGAGCAATTTCCATTAAAACACCTATATGATATGAACGCCTGATTGTTCAAAATTGGTTATTTGTGGGGATAGAAAACACATATGGGAGCCCCAAAAACACAAAATAAATTGAAAAAGTTGAATTTTATGTTATAGGTCCTTTAAGTCAAAATGTATTACCTGTGTGGCCGGTTTTTGTTTTGCCTGCCAGAGGGTCAGATGCTGGAGGAGGGCTATCCTGCCTACACTACATCCTGTGCTTGGCTGGGATACTCAGACCAGCAGCTCAAAAAGGTCGCGGGACATCAAACGTATCTGATGATCAATTTTGACTTGTGATGTCTAAAAAGAGCAACAACTCTTCCAACTAACTGTTGGTCCCATCTGTTTCTGAAGCTTTGCACAGATGCTCTCGCCAGCGGCTGGACCAGGTTTAAGGTGAAGGTAGGGGCCGACCTGCAGGATGACAAGCGCAGGTGCAGCCTGATAAGGCAGATGATTGGACCCACCAACACTTTGGTAAGTCTCATGGATTCAAGCTCCAAGTCGCCACGACTGATCTCAGTCTTTTGGGAAGCAACTATCATTAGTAAAGAAGTATCTTCCATAAAATCTTAATAGTTTCAGACATTTCAGCAAAAGTGTAATGATGCCTGAATATGTGATTTATTCATCTTGTTGGCTTTATGTAGAACAACAGGAACGATGCTGATATTTAAACAGTACATAAAACATACATTTCACATATTGTGTTAAATGTTTAGGAATCAGCACGATAGTGTAGGGGGCTCCTTTCATAATGTTTCACAAATCACACATTATGGCCCCAACACACTACAGGAGTCTTTTTTATTTTTTAATCAACTGTCATTATATCTGTGTGGCTTTCACACTAAACGATTGGTTGCCGACTAGGCATCACACACTGCAAGAGTTCACCAAGATGAGATCCAGAGTGATTCCAGAGTAGACCCGATACATATAGGCTACATCATTTGTTTTTTATTCCAATTCATTTTGACATCTCACGTACGTGCAGGGTGCCGCGATACAAGCGCGAGACCCAAGACCGACACAGGATGCCTCTCTCTCTCTCTCTCTCTCTCACTCTGCATGCACACACACACCGGGCAAAATGTTTGTGATGGCGTAGCCTACATGCCTTATAGCGAGGCAGGACGTTAAATCTTAATTTTCATTAAATAAGACTCTGTCTCTCTCTCTGTATGTGCACACACACACACAGATTATTCAAGTGTGTAACAGCAATGTTGGGCTATAGCTACCAATATGTACGACACAGGGATTTACCCAAGGAATAAAGGTTATATTATCATCTGATCATCTATCGATACAGTCCGTCAGACTGACGGACAGATAGTGGCTGTGAGCAGTGAGCACATGCAGCTGTCTTGTGAAGTTGTGCTCTCATTGGCTGTAATACAGGATTTCTCCCCGATCGGAGCAAATATCGTGCAGTGTGTACCAGCCATTAGGGCAAGACTGTATTTTATCCATGAAGTCTGATCTGTTGAATATGGAATATTATTTTTGCCCTGACCTGTGTCTAATCTTTCCACCTGGTGTCTCTATTTTGGGTTGTCATTATAGGTGATAGATTTTCACATTGCAACATCCTGCGAGCTTGTAGATCGGCTATTTACTCTATTCATGGTCAGGCAGGTCGGCCAAAGTATATCTAGGGCTTAATTGGTTATTATTATTAATGTACTTCCTAACTACATTTAAAATAAATTGGCAAAACAATTAATTCAATTGACAGTTCACATCCATATTGTCTCTGTCGGGTGGAATGTCCAAAACGTACTTTTCGGGATTCAAATTAAAAAATGACAAACGTAGCAGATCCTCAAGCTAGTAGAGCAAGTGTGTGTGTGATGCTGTAGTATGATCAAGTATGGCATTAATTTACAAAAAAACACAAAACGTTAAAATATGGAGATAAGAGGTTTCTACCCGACAGTGACTACCGGTATCCTTTTTTATGTTAGATGATTGATGCCAACCAGAGATGGGATGTGGGGGAAGCCATTACCTGGACCTCCAGCCTGGCTGAGTACAAACCTCTGTGGATCGAGGAGCCGACCTGTCCAGATGACATCCTGGGACATGCTACCATCTCCAAGGTCAATACAAAAGAAGGAAGGGGAGCGAGTAGAGTGCTTTGTTATTTGCAGAGGCGACTCAGATTCCAAAATAGAGCACCAAAGTCTGAAATCACTGCCGCTAGAGGGCGCCATCCCCTGGGTCACAGCATTACTTTCTGTATTGGATTTTGTTATAAGAACTGTTTCAGAAATAAACAAATCACCCCAACAAGGTTACTCTTATAGATACGAAGCATTAACTGATGGTGAAAAGGTACTAATTTATCCAAATAGTAAGATTTTTTGTTTTTGAGCGATGCAGAAGAGCTTCTTTGTGTGTGTGTGTATGCATGTCTGTCTGTCTGTCTGTAAGCACGGAATGTCAGTGATGTCATGTCATGTCATGTCATGTTGTTGACATCATCAGACGTCATCATTGTGTTTCTCCAAACACGTACTTTATTAAATCATCATTAAATTATCATAAACGGCACAGTCACACACACCTGACAGAATCTATGAGGTGATTTTTATTTTATTTGACATGATATCTAAGATTTACCTCTGGGGATTCCGATACAAAATATAATGCTGTGACCCAGGGTCAGTGGGACTTGATGATGTTAGAACTTCGGTACTCTATATTAAGCAGCACCTCTCAATCTTAATTGTACTTTGTCGCATGGTGGTGTCGCTCATTGAATACAACTGATTTGGCAAGTGATACTGTTATGCATTTAAGTAATCTTTCTAACTTGGACTTTTGTTCTTTTCCGTTGCATTGTTGCAGGCTCTGGCTCCACTTGGAATTGGAGTAGCTACAGGGGAGCAGGTCTGTCTGTGGATTTTAAAACTCCTACAGCTTCATGTTTCTTCGTAGCATAACGTGTCGACATCTGACAAATAATTGCTCATGTGATGATGAGTTAAATGTTAACATCCCGTCCCAGTGTCACAACAGGGTGATGTTCAAGCAGTTCCTGCAGGCGTCGGCCCTGCAGTTTGTCCAGATAGACAGCTGCCGTCTGGGCAGCGTCAACGAGAACCTGGCCGTGCTGCTGATGGCTCACAAGTTCCAGGGTAAGACCAGGGTTGTCCCAACAGGTAGCGATGGCTGCTTTAATTCTTCACTTTTCCCCTCTTAACCCATTGAGACCTGGAACGCATCCATGTCACGTTAGCGTTTAACCACATTAACCATTAACCCATTTTGGGGCGGGAACCCCTTTTGGTGTTTAAAACATTGTTATAATTTAGCTATTGAAAAATAGCAGATCTACAAGCTCATAGCGCGCCACCGAGTGGCGCGCTATGAACTTGTAGGTCTACTATTTTTGAAAAATCGTTAAAATGTGCCTCAAATCTTTCCGAAAATTGTCATGATTTAGAAAACTTTTTTTTTTAAATTTCGACGTCAGGCCTGAATGGGTTAAATGTGTTTAATGCAGAGCACTAGAGGTTCACATTTGTTTTGACATCATCGTCAAAAAAGGTGGAAACCTCGCATTTCGAGTCTTCGACCTTGCGGATCTTCTACTTTTGATGCTTTTGTGTGATACTGTAGTATGATCAAGTAGGGCGTTAATTTACGAAAATAAAATAAAAGTTAGATTAGAATATGGAGATAGGTTTCTGCCTCCTTTCTTTAGCAAAAGAACAGCAACAATAACTAATATCAGGACAAGAGTTCTAAGTTAATTTCCTTTGTAGGCATCATAGTGGGGGAAAACTAAGCCGGTGAACATAAAGAAGGCCCAAGGCAGCTCTGTTCAGTTCAAGTGGAAAACTAGGGATGCACCGATATGGAAATTCTTTGCCGATACCGATGTTTAGAATTATTTAGCCAATAGGCCTATCTCACAGCCCGCTTTTCACGCCCACTTCCGGTAAATAGTGGTGTCTTTAACATTAGCATTTACACGTTTTTTTCTCTGGAGAGTCTAAGTACATTTTCTAATGTAAAAATGTGACAGACCAATATTATTATGAAGCAAACAAGATGGTAAATCAGCTCGAACAGATAGAACAAACCTTACCTTGAGAAAACAAAAGTTGTAGACTTCTTAAATTACCTATGTTAACATGTAGCGTCTATGGAGTGACGTCACGCTATCACCACTAACCCCAAAAGGGGGCGTATTAAGGGGGGCGGGGAAATTCTGTGAGATAGGCTTATAGCCGATATTGTTACCAGTTACCAACATTCGTTTATTTAGTTTTGGTGTTATTATATGTGACAGATACATCGGTGCATCCATATTGAAAACCTTTCATTCCATAAAGCAAGAACAAAATGCAGGTGACCCACGCAGCGCTTCTTCATCTATTATCTAATAACTAATCAGTTCTTCCCAGACATGTCCATCAAAGCAACATAAAACAAGATTTCCAATGAATTGACTCAGATTAGAATGAACCACTTTCGTGCATCCGGCTTTGTCAAGTGTCTATATACGAACACAATTGCACCGTGTTAGGGGGAGGGATTCGAGGAAGCCGGGCGGGGAGGGTGATATTTGTCACAGCCTACGGGCTGTGGCAGCACCTGTCAGCAAGGAGTTAGTTAGTAGGATACAACAGCAGCAGTGACAGAACACAAATGTGTGTGGGGATGAATCAATTGGCATATAACGATTAAATTGAGGAAAACAAATGTGTTGAAAAATAATTAACCACTTTCAAACGGCTGTCCCTGTTTTGGGCATCATTATAGGCATTAGGCAAACAAAGAATAGCAGTAAACAGTCAATTGTAAGCCTGTGAGCTTGTAGATTGGCTTATTCTTTTCCAAGTATAAAATAGGGAATAGCCTATAGTGGATGTCATATCCGTTTCGATGCTGTATAAAGATGGTTAACAATGTTTCTCACTTCTTTGTCAGTGCCTGTGTGTCCCCACGCTGGAGGAGTTGGTCTGTGTGAGCTTGTTCAACACCTGATCCTGTTCGACTATATCTCGGTGTCTGCAAACCTCGACAACCGGTGAGAACGTTATTTGTGTTTGCTGTCCGTTCCACCTGCTGGCTGTCACAGATTACCACAATTATGGGACATATCCTTATCTTTTAGGATGTGTGAATATGTTGACCACCTCCATGAGCATTTCACCTCTCCTGTTGTAATCCGCAACGCCCACTACATGACCCCCAAGGTACGTAAGAGTCAAGAGAGCATATTGTATATGGTAACACACTACCCTTACTGTGTATACCTAGAACAAGGGTTCCCAAATATTTCAGGCAGCGACCCCCAAAATAATATTTTAACTAGGGACCCACCCTACCAAATTACATTTAGTTTGACTCGATTCCACAGATAAACATTGTGAAAATAGAGATATAGTACTTTATTGTCAGTTCACACTGATATTTGTCTTGCGACCCAGCAGCCAAGTATGCAAGGCGTGAGGCGTGAACTTGAAGATCGTCTATTTTCACAATGTTTGCCTTTTTCTTACATACTACCGTATTTAAGAATTTGGCCAATTTGGTATTAAAAGGTCTTAAATTTTAACTTTAGAAATGTGCGCGACTATGCGTCAGTCGCCTCCCGTGTGAAAAGGCCTTTAGGCTGTTTACATCTGTTAAATGTATTTCACTATGCATTTTGTTACATCTACTACTTCATTATGCAAATTAACTTAAATCTTGTTCTTGTACCTGTTCAGAGTTCTTCTAAATGGATTGCTTCAGGCAGTCTGTCTAGCAGTGGCTACATGTGATTATTTTTGTTGGCAGGATCCAGGCTATTCTTGTGAGATGTTTGAGTCATCTGTGCAAGCACACCAGTACCCGGAGGGGGAGACATGGAAGAAGCTCTTAAAAAAATGAGGGATGCTTTTGAAATTATCCAAGGGTTGCAAATGATGCAGTCGGATCACTGAGATCACTTTAACTGATGCTAAACAGAAATAGTAGTATCTAGTCTTAAATACCAGGTTTTTACAACTTTGATCATTTTAATTTTGTGTTAACCCATTTAGGCCTGACGTTGAAAAAAAATAAACCATTTGTGAAATATCTATGTTTTTATATCAGTGGTGCTCAACCTATTTCATTTCAAGGACCCCAAAATGTATATTGTAATTGGCCCCCCATCTGAAAATATGTAATTCTAGCGACCCAGCAAAAGCAAAGATTTGAGTTAAAAACGTTTGCTCTGAAAGAATATATATTCAAAGATTTGCAACACATTTAAGATCTTTCAAAAATAGCAGATCTACAAGCTCATAGCACAGCACTCGGTGCCACGCTATGAGCTTGTAGATCTGCTATTTTTCAACAGCTAAAGCATAACATAATGCTTAAAACACCAAAATGGGTTTCCGTCCTGAATGGGTTTGGTTCTCGGGCCGTGACCCCCCCCAAAAATAATCATATTTGAACTGGATTGTGGGGAATTGTAACAGTTAAGGCATTGCATTTTGTTTGTAGGTTTCCTTTTGGGTATTAGAAGTATTCAAATTCCTTGACACTTCACTGTTATCTGCCCGCAAAATCAGACCAACAGGTTTAGATTAGAACCACTGTTTATTCCTTTTTCTATGCAAGCTTTTTTTTTATTTAAATAGGTTTGTGAACTGATCAGCGAAATGCTAATGAAAGCTTGTGGCTGAAACATCTAATTTGTGCCTTGCTGTGCAAAATATGGAAAAAGTCAAAGAAATAACCATTTCTTATATAAAATACGTTCCAATCAATAATCCACCAAACCATTCTATAAATTATTTATTTACAGATTTAGATATTAACTGTTTAAACAAGATGAACATTCATTAAAAATGAATACATGTGTGGTAGTTACCAAAGAGATCTCCAGCCATAAATTCAGAGTAGTCTTTCTACTATGAGACGTTATATACACCGGTATGGTATACCACTAAACTTGAGTTCAAAATGTTCATATTATTCACCGGTTCTTTATGAAAATGTTGGTGAAATGTGTCCGGAGGTACTGTACAGTGTGACGTAGAGCCTAAATCTAATGAATGTATGAATCTGATATTTGATCTTTGAAGATTTAAACGGCCATCTGCATTTTGATAGCGGGATGGGGATTATAGTCACAGATCTCAAAGTCATCTGCACAGAAATCATTGATGTTCTCCACCTTCCTGAGGATCTTCAGTTTGGGAAACGGGCGAATCTCCCTCTGGAGCTGCAATAGGAGGATAGGATACACAATTTAGACGGAAATCCATACGCAACGAACTCAGCCTAAAAAACATACAGGTACGGTACTATAGATTTTTGCTTATGATGACTGGACAGTTTTTTTTGCATTCAGCATGACAACAGTGAGTTCTCTTTTTAATTTCTTCTCCCTGTCTTTACTATAAAAAGGACAAACATTTTGGCTGTCCAGACACTGACAAAGGCTGGATAGCTGAAACGTTTGTCCTTCATTGTAAAGACATGGACAGTTTTATGGGACATGGACAGTTTTATGGGACATAAATATAATAATTGGGAGGTTCAACATGTTATTCTTCTAAGAATATTCTTATTCTTTAGTGAAATTATTATTAAAAATATGAAAGATCTAATTGTAATTGGGACTCACCGGTGACTCTGTCTAGGAGCAGCATAAGGTTCAACCATAAATTGTTCTTATTCACGCACCTGTGTTTTGAGAGGTTCAATGTGGTTGATATAGACGTGAGCATCCCCCAGGGTGTGCACAAAGTCACCAGGCTGGAACAACATAGAATGGATCCTAATTTTCAATATAAACAACTGGTCTCTGAAGGGCCTCCCAGCCTCCCTCGCGTAGAGTTGTATACCAGTATCGTAAAAGCTGCCGATAGCCCGATACTGCCTAAAATTTTGGTATCTGCAACGTCTATGCCAATACGATACCACATAATTTATCACATGATAATCATGCAATTTACAGTAATATTTTTGTATTATTAATTACTTGTAGCTGCCTCCTAGATCAGTGGTTCTCAAACCTTTAAATGTATAGGACCCCCATAACTGTACAAATGGAATCTATGGGTCCATTTGGTTCCATTTGTACACACTCAGAGTTACAGACCAAGGAACTCTGAAGGTCCCTGAACCCCACTTTGAGAACCACTGTCCAAGATTTGTTTAAATTACACACTGGCCATCGTGGTATGATGGTGTCGGATCGGTGCTCTGTATCGACCGATACGCAAGTTATGTCGGAATCGGGAAGGAAAAAATATATATCACCAGTAAGAGGCCTTAATATAGGCGATGAGCAACCGCAGGGCTGAGACACTCTACCGGAATAATGTCACTTCATTATGTCAGCACTGTCACAGAAGTTTCATTTTAAGTGGTCTCATATCATAGAGTATATATATAATAGAGACTGAACTGGCGCGAAGCTCCGCCCCCCCAGCTATTCATGTCAGTGGAAGTTGCTCAGTGGCGTTTTGAAGCACCCGGAAGACTGCCGGAAGTCCCTCCCAGGACCTCAACTTTGAGGTCCTGAGTGACGTAGGGCAACTGAGCGCTCAACGTTAAAGCCCAGCTGCACGGGGTTTCCCGGTCATGAATCCACGGGTCCGCCTGTAGTCCCTCCTCCTACCACTAGGACCCAGAGCTTCAACGTTGGAAAGTCTGCCTGCCCCCTTGTCTCATATAAGCAACACAAAAATAAATAAACTGTCTCAGCGATATTGTCAGGTAGTTGTCTCTGTGTCGTCACAACTGTAAATATACTGTCTCAGAAATTTGTAATAATTCGACGGCAGTAACATTAGCGTTTTCTCTCAGTCAGTTGATTCTTTATATCCATATGAGTCAAACCACCGCGATTACAATCTTAATACTTGCACAAACCAACTATTTTATAAGAACAATATTGATGACGTAACCAAGATATTCGACAAGTTAGCTATATTTTATATACAGAGATTTAGAAGGAATAAGCCAAAGTTGTGATGCGACATTTCCTGGTTCAGTAGCGCTCCGCTGTTGTAGCTGACACTTTCTGGAGTGGGCAGTGGCTTTACAGGCTTCTGCTGGCGTGTGTGTGTGTGTGTGTGTGTGTGTGTGTGTGTGTGTGTGTGTGTGTGTGTGTGTGTGTGTGTGTGTGTGTGTGTGTGTGTGTGTGTGTGGTGGCAAAACACGAGGCTTCTGCCGGCGTGTGTGTGTAGTTAGTGGCAAAACATGTGTCGCCCGTGTGTTGTGTATGTGTGCAGCATTACATGGAGAGTGTGAGGCGTTACAGCGTAACTGCCCGTTTGCATATTAAGTGCGACTTGCCGTCGCAATTATCAATGCTTCTCTACCTTCTAGTAAACAAAACGAACGCCCCCTCACCTTCAGTCCTGTGATGTGTGCGATCATGTAGGTTAGAAGGGCATAACTGGCGATGTTGAAGGGCACTCCCAAACCCATGTCCCCTGAACGCTGGTACAGCTGGCACGACAGCTCCCCGTCACACACGTAGAACTGGCACAGGGCATGGCAGGGGGGCAGCGCCATGAGGGACAGATCTGCACCAACACACACAAGGCAACAGGTCAACTGAACGGCATTAAGTCTAACATTAACAGACTAGACACTTTGTGCACCCCCAAATAATTTAGGGGTACAAATTCATAAACATTTAGTTGCGGTCAGGCAGAAACCTTGAAACACACAAGTATGCATATCTACAAGCTCACAACTCATCGTGATGCTATTTGTTTTCACTTTTACTTTGTTTTTAAAATAATAACCATGTTTGGGACATGTTTCCACCACAAAGTTTTAAACCGTGTCCATTTATTACCTTTGGGGTTCCAAGCACACATGATAATCCTCCTGTCCTCTGGGTTGGTTTTAATAGTGTCAATGACTTTCTGCAGCTGGTCAACACCTTGTCCTGTGTAATCTACAGAGAGGAGGTATTGATTTGTAATGCACTCAACAACTGTATTCATTAGAAACATTGGATTTTATGTTTGGAAACAGTAAGGTCACATGTGGGTGAGATTCAAACATCTTCACCAGTGTTGTTTTTGGCATCAAATTTCTGTTTTAGTCATAGTCTCTTGAATAGTTTTCACTTAGTTTTAGTCACATTTTAGTCACCTGGAATGTGTTAGTGTTAGTTTAGTTTTAGTCGACTAAATGGCATGAGATTTTAGTCGACTAAATCTACAGTTGATTTAGTCGACTAAAATGTGTTTTGGCAGTCCTTGATGCCGTCATAATGGCTGATTTTACATTTGCTGAAAATAGCCGATCTACAAGCTCACAACGCGTCGCGCTGCGACGCGTTGTGAGCTTGTAGATCGGCTATTTTCAGCATGCAACCAAGTGTAAAATGACTTATACTGGATCTCTTGTCCACTAGTCCCTTCCTAACATTTTAGTCTAGTTTTTATTTGTTGACTAAATTGTCAGTATATTTAGTCTTAGTTTTAGTCATCACAGCTTAGTTTTCATTTAGTTTCCATTTAGTTTTCGTCAGTGAAAAAGGGTAGTCGACGAACATTTTTCGTCTTAGTTTTAGTCGACGAAAACAACACTGATGCGTGCTTCGTGTGATAAACTGCACCTGCATGCATGTCTGTGTACTCCGCTCCGTAATGCCTCCATTGGAAGCCGTAGACCGGTCCCAGGTCTCCCTCCTCGCGGTCCGTGAACCCGCTCTTGTCCAGGAACTGCCGTGATCCATTGGCATCCCAAATCTTGACCCCTTTTTCTGACAGCTCCTTGGCATTTGTTGAACCCTGAGAAAGGACCCCAATTTGAGAACCACTGCTTTATATCAACTTTGAAACGGTAACATTATTAATGGTAATTGAAAATAACATTTATATCCTCACCTTGATAAACCACAGTAGCTCTTCTAGAATTCCTTTCCAAAAGACTCTTTTAGTCGTCAGCAAGGGAAACTGATCTGTAAAGATTACAGTAGGATAATTATCTCCAAGAAGGCCAAGATCCTCTAAAATGTTTGCCTAAGATGACAAAATAGGGACGCCAGGTTATTACTATTTAGGACGGGAGTGGGCACTAGTAAGCAAGAGTGGGCACCTTGATGTCAAATTGGCCATTTCTTTCCCCCAAAATGGTAAAAAATAAAAAATATTTGGAAACTGCAGTCTTAAGTAATGTAAAGTACATACAATTAGAACACTTGAAAATTAGACGATTTATATTTCTAAAATTGCAACAATATTTCTACAGATGCCGGTCACTGTCATTGATAATCATCCCAAATGATGCAATAACAAACAGTGGTGGAAAGTAAATAAGTACATTTACTCAAGTGCTGTAGTAAAGTACAACTTTGATAGTCTTGAAGTATTTCCTTCTTTTTTTTTACACTTTATAGTAGGCTATATAAAGCTACATCTGGTCCATAACTCTATTAGTGCAACTTAATGCAACGGCAGCAAAGTTCCATATATGGATCAGAGCTATCTCGGAGGTAAGTATTGTACTTTTTACTACAATTATTTCTTTGACAGTTTTAGTTACTTATCAGATTTGGATTAACCAACTAAACACTTTGTACTTCAGGAATTTGAGGATTTTTTAAATATGTGAAATTAGACTACATCATGAGTACTTTTTTGGTACTTTAATTCAGTACATTTTGATGCATCACTTGTACTTTTACTCAGGTACATTTTGAATACAGGACTAGAGAAGAGTATTTCATCCATCACTGAATATGTGACAACCAGAGCCATAATAGAATGACAACAACCCAGAAGAAAGCCCCCTCTCTCTCTTACCTCGGAGACTGTATCTCCCCTGAGAACCGAACACAGAGACTACTCCTGTTCCAGTTCTGTCTCCCTTGCGGTGTCCGTGTTGCAGAATGTACTCAATCTGCTTCAGATAGCCGCGCTCATCACAGAACAGACCGAACGAACCCGTTTCCACGTTCTTTCCGTCTTCTTTTTTAAGTTCTTCTTTTTGTTCCGCCGCATGTATTTCTGACGTGGCAGGCATTTTGCTATTCCTCACAGAAACTATTCACTTTGTTAAAGTTTTGGCTGAATATGCAACGCGAACACAAGTTGGGTTTGTTATAATGATGATGAATAAATTCCCGCGTTCTTTTTTTGGACCGGGGCCGCACCTCCCTAAGTCACGTTACCATGAACGGCCAATGAGCATGGGCCAATGAGGCAATGATCAGCTCAAAAACACTTCCTTGTTGTGAACATTCTCGCGCCTCTTCCCTTGCGTCTAGCCAATAAGGGAAAGGCGCGCACATTTTAGTCACGCCTCTGTGGTGATGTTTCGCCCACTAAAATCACACAGCCTTTACTGCGTGTCACCCCCCACCCCACATCTCTCTCCCCCCATTTCCTGTCAGCCTACTTTCATCTATCCCTCTATTAATACAAAGGAGAAAAAAAAGGCGAAAAAATATCACATTGATTCATTGATTGAAGAATGTATTAACAGATTGGAGTAGGCTACAGTACATTTCAAGCACAACTCAATACAAAACTTAACTGTGGACGACACCATAATAAAGCATTACACTTGTTTACAATAGGGTCCACCATGTTCAATTAATCATAACATTTAGAGACGTACAAATAAACACTTCTATATAGCCATAAACAGGAACTCATCATATATTATCAAATACAATAAAATCAAACTATAATTAACTCAATGTCTGTCTGTCTGTCTGTCTGAATGCGTGTCTGTGTGTCACACACTGCCTGCAACAATCAATCACTCCCACTCTTCACACAGGAATTGACCATAATAATATGGAGGTCTTAACGAAGCCCCTTTTCCCATTTAACAAATTACAAATTACTTTATTAGTGAATTAAAACGCCGACTTAAAACGCGCAACCTCACACACCTCCGCCCCTTAGCGACACCTGCATCACAGGCCACCGTTCTCGCTGGTACCCCACTGGCATGCTTCCTCTAGCTACCGCCGCAACACAACAAACAGTGCCCTATACAATTTTGCACAAAACAGTGGCACACAGACACAGTACACAGCACACTTTCTTTCACCCGGCCGTCGCAACTACACACACACTGACGGAGCCACAGCTTCATTCACACGTTGCCTTCCGCCAGCCCAGGTAAACAATTCCTTCCAGCTACTTTGTGTGTGTGTGTGTGTGTGTGTGTGTGTGTGTGTGTGTGTGTGTGTGTGTGTGTGTGTGTGTGTGTGGCTAATTGATAGTTTAGGGGTCCTGGGGGGAGTTGAAGTTCCAGGGGGGTCCCCAGCTAAATGATAGTTTAGAACCAAATGGAACCACACCAAATGAACCGTAACGGCTCCATTTACACTCTCAAAGTTACATTCACATGTAACTGACAAATGGACCCATTTACACTCTCAGAGTTAAATTAACATTGCTTTATGCTTTTAGTCTGTGGGCTAATAAGTGTCAATGTTGCGGTCCCTGCCATGAACATATTTCCCTACCATTTCCCTACTATTTGTACGTCTCTAAATGTTTTGATGATTTGAACATGGTGGACCCTATTGGAAACAAGTGTAATGCTTAATTGGGTCGTCCACTCACAGTTAACAGCCTTTGTATTGAGTTTGTGCTTGAAATGTACTGTAATTCTGCAAACTGTTAATAAATTCTTCAATCAATCAATCAATCAATGCATTTGTACGAATACTTTCATGTTATAGTGCTGTTTTTATTCATTAAAAAACACACGTATATATTATACAAGTTGAAATTAATGTCAATTAAAGATATTTATGGGAGGGCAATATCTCACAACGGGTAAGGAATAGTAGTAATAGATAATATAATAGAGGAGGTGAAAAGGCCCAAGGGGGAAAAAAACAGACCGGCAGATAAAATGAATATCAAATATCTAAATACTGTATCGAGTAACTTAAAAACTGTCTGGGGTGTTCATCCAGACAGAAGAGAGTTCCAAATTAGTAAAGCCCAAACCACACCAAAGGGACGGGAAGAGACTGTTCTAGCGTTCATCCTGTTGTACGTCAACCCAAGTGGTTCAATTCAATGGCCAAAACCACACCAATGGGTCGCCATAGAACTCCTTGCAACCGTTTGGTTGCAAGGAGTTGCATGGCGACCCTTTAGTGTGGTTTGGTCTCTAGAATTAATATACATTGTGTGTGGCTTTCTGTTGGATAATGCTCACTAACTAATGCAGTACACACCTGCTGACATCTATGGTATTTTCAGTCTCTCGAAGCTGCCATGGTGAATTGAGAACTGAATTATGTATCCTTTGACACTGTATACTGGCTTTTCCCCACATGCAATTCGTAGCAAAAAAACCCCGCCTGCCCGGTGTCGAGTCCGTCAGATAGCCGGTTGTCCAGAACCAGCACAAATGGATCTCCAACTTACATCGTTACCGACTCGGTGCTCTACAGCCGGGCACCGGTCTTGTACATTCAATACTGCTTAGGGGTGTGTGGTCAGTTCCAGGTAAGCTGTTGGTGTAGAGTTATTTGCCCAGTCTTGCCCTGTGGTATAGTTGCTCCTACTCTGAGCAGAGACCTCTGGTGGGGGGAAGACAAAGTGCACAGCAATGCCTACAGCCAGGATGAGAACTGTGGTCAAGAGGGTGAGTCCTCGTCGGATGATCAGCTGTGTGAGAGAGAGCTTGGCGTTGGCTTTGATGCCTGGTGTGTTTTTACCACCCTCTGTTTCTCCCTGTGTCTCCATGAGGCCCTTGCTGCTGCCCTCCGTCTCAGGCCTTGGCTTCAGATCCAGATCCTGGGTGCTTACAGCGCTGTAGCTAGCAGGAAATCCAGTACCCTCCAGCTGGGCCTTTAAGAGAAGGAAAAAGTAAAAAGGAAATAGAATGCTCAAAACGAAATGATATCTTTTACACAAAAACTTGGACAGTGTGCCAGAATGTACTGTTGATCATCTTAACTGTCGGTCAGAAGGCATCTGAAGAAGGTCATGAGATGCCTGAAGAAGGTCTTTGACCGAAACGTTGCCTAAATAAACTATTGCAACTGCAGACGGTGTGCGGGTCTTTATGCACTGTTTTATGAATACATTGAGCCCTGCCTAGTGCCTACGCACCCGTCTCGGAGCATATCAGGTGTGCATAAGACTTTGTTGCCTGGCAAACAGAATTCAAAAATAAATCTGGATCTGCTACATTTCTACCTACGTAATAGCCCTGATACGTTCCCTCAGTCCCTACGCTCATTCTGTAGCTCGGAGCTACAACACATCAGGGTGTTAACTCTAAAGCCCAATCCACACCACAACTCCTTGCAACAAAACAGTTTTAAGGTCAAACACACTCCTTTCAACTGCCATTCACCATGCAAGGAGTTGCATGGTGAATTCTTGGTGCAGTTTGTGTTTTACTTTTAATAGGCTCTGTGCTCACAGTAGCCATTTTGGAAAGAACTAGGACTACCCCTTCCCTACTTCCTTCACAGGTGTTACCGATAATAGCTAATAAAGGCTTCCATTCTGTTCAAACAGAGTCAGGGTTCTGCTTAAGGATAATGGTGTGACCAAATATCTTAGCTGCAAATAGCTTGTAGATCAGCCTTTTTCTCCAAATGCTCCCCACCACCACCAGAATACGGATGCTAGGATTCAATTGGTTAAGTGAGTCAGATCAGTATTGTTATATAAAAACACACTTACTGTATTAGGACAGTCTGACACATCAGGGACTGGTGTTACCAGCTGACTAACAGGACGGTTTGCTGCAACAATGATGGTCTTGCCAGCTCGCACTTGTGCCTGCAAAAGCACATGAGAGCCAGTCCCAAGAGGAAACACAAATCAAATACTGTATATGAAAAGGGGGTCCAATCAGAGGGCAAACTTGTAGTACACTCGAAAGCCTTTATTTTAGGCTATAGATGACAAGGCTACACATTTAAAAACAATAAAACACAACACCATGTCTTCCTTAGGGCATGGCTGTATAGCATATAGCCACTTGCCCAAATGTGCCCAAATGTGATGACCTCATCACATTTGTGTGACATGCCGTTTTTAGCCCAAGGAGTGTTTTTCGTGCAAAACTAATGCTTGGAATGGATTCAGAATCATGAAAACCCCCAGTTTGACACATTTGAAAATGTCATTATGCTTTAAGTAGCATGTGATGAAAATGTTTCCTTATGTCGTTAACGTTAATTAATGGTGGCCATATGGATTTGGCCGCTGTGGGCCTGTGGCGACCCAGAAGGTCGCCGCCTCGGGCGCCCTAGCTAAATCATTAGAGCATGCCCTAGGGCTACATCTGTGCGCTTTTAGAAGAATTAACGCGAAATATCCCTATTAAGCTCCTCCACTACAGTTCAGATGAGAAGTCAGGTTATCCTCTTTCCTCCAGTACATAAACTGGGTGTTGTTGGCAAATGAAAATGGTAAGGCATATACGGGGAAGCAGCTTTTTGCTTCTACGGGCCGACGGCGTGGAACAAACTCCCACTGTACCTTCGACAGGCAGCCTCTGTAGACATTTTTAAAGCTCAGCTCAAGACCCACTTCTACACCCTTGCTTTTAATTGATTTATTTGTCTTTTTAAAAAAAAAATTATTCATGTCCTCACTGTATTGTTTATGCCCTGCTTTTCTTTTCTTTTTTTGTGTAAAGCACTTTGAGCTGCATTTCATGTCATGAAAGGTGCTATACAAATAAAGTTTTATTATTATTATTATATATATATATATCGTTTCATAGGATTTAGGGGACATCCTACCTCAGCTGTGACTTTCTTCCAGTTCAGTTTAAATATGATGAGAACGCAGAAGATGGACTGAAATATGACAGAAATTAAGATGCCCAGCCAAAAGCCTGACACAGGGAGAGCAGAGCACACACGCAAGCGCACACACACACACACACACAGACACAGACACGCGCGCACACGCCCACACAGGAAAATATCAAAATGAGTAGATTCACACCACAGCTGATGGGGAAACAAGTAAACAATTTACAATTTAGGCATTTAGCAGACGCTCTTAATCCAGAGCGACTTACATTAAGCAATAACAAAAGCATGGCATACATCACATATATAAAAAGTAGTTATCATGAATCATGCGTAAACTAAGAACGTAACAGTGGAGTATCTATGTTAACTATACATACTATATAATATATTATACATGTGTACTATAAAGTGCTATGACTACATAAAGTGCAATTCTAGAGCTGTCTACAACAGCAGTTTAACAAAGGCAGACATATTATTGTGTGTTTTAGTGCGTACATGTCATGTACTGCTATTGCTGAACCAAATTAAAAAGAGTGCGTGCGCGTCTATATGTAATGTAATCCTTATTCGTGTCTACATGAACATATTTGTGTACATTCATAATGTATACACAGTAAGCAAAACATTACCTAATAGTCTGAGGTTGGCAGCAAACATCAGTGCTATTCCTATTGGCAATGCTATGACGTAGTTGGACAAGTTGGTCAATGCAGCAATTTTCTGCATTCCAGCACCCACCATGATCCCAGTGGAAACACACTGAACATACACAGGAATAAATAAGAGAATCACAAACTAGCAAAGTGAGAACTTCTTCCTTTCACGGCTTCATTTGATATTTTACTTAATTGACTATTACTTATTTTCTTGCCAAAATTGAATGTTCCCCTTTTTCCTCCCAGTTTTAGACATACCGGTTGTGTTGTCTTGTCACTATACTGACCCCTACTGGTTGGTCCTAGGGATGAAATATGCCTTTCGATATACACAATCGCCGGTGTCTCACAGGCTCTGTAGTCTGTAGCATGTGAGCTGACTTTAATAGAGGAACATATTTAGCCAAAATATCACCAAAAAAAAGTCTTCAAAACTTACCAATAGTGAGTCAAAGAAATGTAAGAAAATGGAAAGAATAAGGGTTTCTGTAACGATCGCCACAATGTTTCTGCAGATATAGAAAGCAGACATTTAAATTATTTTCATGTATTCAATGTATTGTGGTATATTATTATTATTATTATTAATTAATATAACTTAGTTATACTTCTTCGTACGACATAGTATAAAATTAAGAATTACTCACTCATCTGAGGTAAATATGTAGCCAATCACATTCTTGGAGGCAACAATAATAACACCTTGAAACACAGCCATGATGCCTAAAAAGAAATTAAATCATATTTTAACGTTAACTAGGGGGACCACAAATGATTCCCCTGAGCAGGACTTTATGTTTGATGTCTACAAACATTATTGTGTGTGTGTGTGTGTGTGTGTGTGTGTGTGTGTGTGTGTGTGTGTGTGTGTGTCTCTCTGTTCCTGATACCTGCTAAAGCCAGAGTCACTCTGCAGATAACGATGGCCCTTGGAGTGTCACCAGCCCCGAGGGCATTTCCAATACGCACGCAAGCAGCTGCCGAGACACCTAAAGGGAACTGATATCGGAGGTCAGTTTAAGTTTAAAGGCGTTCTCCTACATCTTGTTTTTGAGCGGTGGCACACCATCTCCTATGAACAGCTTTGTGTGTAGGTCTGTCTGTCTGTTTGTACCACGACCAATTGACCCTGCAGCTGCTTATAGGACAACTTTCAGCGACTGTACTTTCTCAGAGTGCTCAGGAAAATGGACATAATGGAGAGTGTGCTACTGTCCTTCTACCGCTGTTCCATCGAGTCAGTGTTGACCTACGGCATCTCCCTGTGGTTTTCCAGCTGCACGGCGGCAGAAAGGGGGTCATAAACACAGCCCAGAGGATCATGGCATGTCCTCTCACATCTCTGGAGGACCTCTACAAGAGACATTGTAGCAGAAGAGCCAACAGCATCCTCAAGGACCCATCCCACCCAGGTCATCACCTGCTGCAACTCATGCCCTCAGGGAGGCGCTATAGGGCCATCAATGCAAGGACGAACAGACTGAAAAATAGTTTCTACCGCAGAGCAGTAATAGCTCTAAACACTGACACTTGAACCCTGACACTTGACACTTTATGGACTAAAGGGACTCACTGTGCAATATGTCTTACATGTATGTTTTTTATATAGAGTATTATGTCTTTTGTTTTAAATGCACTTGAGCTGGATTGCACATCAATTTCGTTGTCTTGTACAATGACAATAAAGATATTCTGATTCTGATTCTGATTTAGGGCATTCGAACATGGGGCTAAATATGTATTTTTTTTTACAAAATGTTATAGCAATTTATTTTTTTATTATTTACTATAGTCCTATAGAAGAAATTACATCTGGCCACAAAAGATCACAGGATCTGTTGAATGTGAAGGTAGCCTACTGGGGGGAAGCCACACTGTGTGTCATAGGCTCAATACGTCAGTTTGTCACATTCAGTAGATCCTGTGATCTTTTGTGGCCAGATGTAATTTCTGGGTGTAGTAGGACTATATTAAATAATTCTGTAAAAAAAATACATATTTAGCCCCATGCTCGAATGGCTCCATGCCCCCCTGTCAAAAACAGCTAAAATCCCTAAAACGAAAGAAAGCAGCAAATGAAAGAAAATTAACACTCATCTTTAACTTTCTCTAATAACAACCTAAAACATGAACCTTGGTTGGGAAAAAAAAGGAAAGTTGTCCTTTACCTGTGCCTGGCTCCAAGGCACTGCGATTTTTCTTTCTACAAGCTCACAATGAGTTGTGTAATGATATACTGTAGGCCAGGGGTGGGCAACTTTGACGATGGATAGGGCCACTATATTTCCTCACTCACTCCAGAGGGGCCACATTGCATATTACTGTTCTAGCAAAAATAGCCGATCTACAAGCTCAAAGCGCGTGTGACGCGTTTTGAGCTTGTAGATCAGCTATTTTTGCTATTTTTCAATTGGAATCCTGAAAAGTAACATTATTTAATTTCAAATGCCTTTCAAATGACTTTAATTAATATGTAATGTTAACTTTATAAACTAAATACAAATACATTGGACATAAAAAAGACATAACATTTTAATAATACTACTCATTAAGCTACTATAATTTAGACAGAAGTAATTCAATCAGGTCATGTTTTCAAATCAATAATATATCAGTATTGTGATATTAACCTGAGGGCCACATTAAGTGATGTTGGGGGCCGCATGTGGCCCCTGGGCCGCCAGTTGCCCATGTATGCTGTAGGCGGTAATGGTTAGAATGAATGGACAAATCATACCATATATCTAAAGGTTCCCAGTTCGTCGAACACATGCTGGGCTGCTAGGTCCTCCTCTCCCAACATCCCTGCATTAGAGAGAATGCTCAGGATTTAAACCTGCTCAACAGTAATCACACTCAGTAATAAATGCAATGTTCTATTTATTTATTTGATGTATTTTAATTATTATTATTATTATTAGTATAGTAGTAATATTAGTAGTAGTAGTGTTACATTTTTGTAGGGTCAATATAAGTACTAAATTAAAAATAACCCTTCCACACATTTTTCTATTTTCACATATACATCATAGGTGAATAGGATGAAGAAATAGTTATCACCATGCAACTTCCCCAGTTGATTACTTACATGAAGACAATTATTTATTGTTAAATATAATTATGCATTATATAGGAAAATGTGCCCACATTTGCATAACTTTCCAGAATCAAAATCGGGAAAATTGGATAGAGTATATATAAATCACAAAATGTGTGATAAATATGAAAAATCACACCAGTGTGAAATGATTCATCATTAAGAATGGTGGTCCCTTATTGGCCAAGGGTTCCCACCGACATACATATGCCGATTTGCTCAGACACATGCTTGCTCGTTGTCAATGGCATTTTTAATGTCACAAACATTAAAGCTGCATATAGGAGGGGCTAGCGCCCCTCAAAAAGCTACTCCTGTGGAAGGTTTATCATATACGTTTACTTATATTGACCCATAAACAATTTAATATACGTATGGTTTTACCCACTCATTACTTGCACAAGCAGAGCGTGCAAGTCATCGGCTGCATATGTATGACGGTGTCCTCTCTCAGCCAATAAGGGGCCACCATTCTTGGTCACGCAACTAAAGTACGTTTCAAGGTTGGTATAAGGTCAATAACGGGTCTAAAGGATTTAGAACAGCAGTTGTATTAGACATTAGTTAGTAGCACTCAAAGTAGAGAGGATTTACAGAGGGTTAAGACCAGCAGTTGTACCAGGCAGTACGTTCTTAGCTTTCGTATCATCATCGTATATGATGTATTGCCATGTATGTATGGCCCAAAACCAACCAGACAATCCCTCATTGGTCTATTCAGACACACTGAACGCTGCACCAAAAGCAGAAGAACCACTATCCAGAGCACAACTCCATAGTCTCTCGAGACTGACGGATGCCAATGATAGGTGCCCCTCTTATCCAGCCTTCGCCTATTTACTATTCTCAGCCAGGACACTCCAACCAGACATGATCAGAATACTGTGCACAGTGCGCTAATAATTAACTGATTCAGCTTACAGTCATGCAGAACAAGTGATGAAATATAGGAATAGAAATACTTGTTAATCACAGGAATAAAGTGTAATCCGTAACACTCACAAATACTGACCTGCAAGGAAGCCTGCTATCTCCCAGATCCACCATTCAAAGCAAATCATGAGAATGCCAGGAATGGCTAATTGCATATAGGAACCCCAGTCCTGAAGGCATTCACTGGACCAGCCTAGATGGAGTGCCATAGATTCACACACAATAAAATTATTATTATGATTAGTGTAGAGTTTTTCCCTGTTTTATCTCTATTTTTAACTCAATGGTCGCCAAGGACTTATTTAACTTCTTTTTCATGATGTCCTGCAGCGCCAAGGACGTGTTTTTCGTGTTTATTAACATGTTCGTTTTCTTTTTTTTTTAGACTTTTTTTTTTTGAAAAAAATTAAAATATATAAAATAAAATTATATATATATGGTGGCGGTCTGGGACTTTTGGCGCCCCCTAGTGGCGGTGAATGAGTTGTAATAGCTGTGTGTGTGAGAGGCATGCATGACTATGCATACTTTGTTACATCTCACCTGCCCATGTCTGTTTATGAAGCTTCCTCCAACGGATGTAACCATAGAGAAGCAGACAGATGGTGATCCAACCAAGGCCGTTAGCTATTGCAGATCCTCTGCAAGTACACACACACACACACACACTTCACTTAGTGTGTAGAAGAGCCAATTCATTTGAAATGAATTCATTCATTGAATGGACTAAAAGTGTTGATGCTATTTTCAGTTGAAAATTGATTGAATAGTTTATTAGACATACTGTAAATGTAAAAACAGCAACAGAGTACAATCTTATCACCAAAAATTGTCCTTGCTGTCTTGTTTCCATTTATTCCCTATGGCCTGGCCCTATGCAATCAATTCATAGACATGACATGAAGAATAACAACAAAAATCAGTATCATCAATTAACAACACAAAATTAATATCATTACAGGAATCATTGCGTGATCGACAGTCCGTCGGGATCGGGAGTCGAACCCCGGGGGCCCAGACGGCTACGCCGGCCGCCTGGACTGTCGCTCACTATTTTGAGGTATTACCGTATTTAGTCATGTATGCGGGCACTGAGGGCATTGAGGACAAGGCTGCATTTACAATTTTTAATGTCAATCCCATTTTCAATTGCTTAACTCTGACTTTTACCCGGAGCTGGAGAAAATACGTTATTTTGGTCAAGCTGTACTTTGTTGCCGAAGCGTAAATTAGCCTTATAACATTTTGGGCGGGAACCCCTTTTGGTGTTAGCATTATGCTATGCTTTAGCTATTGAAAAATAGCAGATCTACAAGCTCATAGGTCTGCTTGTAGGTCTGCTATTTTTGAAAAATCGAAGAACGACTGACACAGAAACATAGCTTTTTCAGGAAACTGTCAGGATGTAGAAGACATTTTTAGAATCTGATCTCAGGTCAAAATGGGTTAAGGGGAGAGGAAAACAGTCTGAGGAGGACAGGAAGAGCAAATCATGGGCACACCTACATCACGCCCATCTTCAGGACGGAGATCAGAACGTAGTTGCAACCCAAGTTGACGACGTTGGCTGCTGCTGCTGTGTACATCTGGGGCAAAATGATCCCCTATCCCATAAAACAAATTAGAATTTACAATCGGGGAAACAGGAGAGGTATAGTCAGACCAAAGTCAATATTACTTAGAGATGTTTGTATTTTTCAACACAGCCCGTAGGCATGAACCCTTACTTGATTCTGAAGGTACGCAACCTGTAGTTGATGCAGGAACATCGCCTGTAGGGGGTATGTCAATTTCAGACAGCAGAACTCTCAAACACAAACACTCTAACGTGTAGATTTGAATTCTGATGAGATCATCTGAGATCATTTGAAATTCCTGTAAAATATATGTTCCATGATTTTTTCCCCCCGTCCCAGTACGGTACAGAGAGGATACTTGTGGCCTTGATTCACCAAGGAATCGATACAATAGGGGAGAACGGGGTAAGATGAGCCAGCGGGTAAGTTGAACCACCCCATTTATCTAGAAAAACTGTTGTCATTTCTCATTTTGCCTTGCTTCCAGGACAACTTAAAGGACAACTTTGGTTTTTTTTTCAACCAAGGTTCATGTTTTAGGTTATTAGAGAAAGTAAAAGATGAGTGTAATGTATTTTTTTCATTCGCTGCTTTCTTTAGTTGTAGCGACTTTAGCTGGTTTTTAGAGGGGGCACGGGCATTCAGCATACCAGCTCAGTGGCCTTGTGGTTAGAGTGTCCGCCCCGAGACTGGGAGGTCGGGGTTCAATCCAGGGGCGGCAGGTTCCTATAACGGCAGTGGGTGCAAAGCAAGATCGGTGGGTGGAAAGCAAGATCCTTGACCAAATTACAGCCACTGCATCTTACCTTTTAATTAAAGTAAAAGTAGTCTGAGGAAAGGGAACAGTTCTGTTCCCCGGACATTGTTTTGGGATATTTTTGCTGAGATGGCTCTGTTTGTCAAGTCTCAAGTCAGTGTGGAGATTGGCCGGCGGTGTTGCTGCCCTTCCCTCCCCTCCCGACTCATGGCTCTTTACAGACGGGCCGACGGTACACAGACAGCAGCCTCTCCGCTGACTGTGTTAGTGTTGTGTTGCTGCAGGAGACGGAGTGTGAATGAACCGTGCGGTCACTGGAACAAAGCCACCGTATTAGCATTTGAATACCTGTTCTGTGAACACCGTAAAGGTGTGTGCCTACGTGACAAAATGACCAGGGGGAGGGGATCTTCAGCCTTAATCTCAGTGGGTGCTATTTGCCTTATTCTTTTTTCAGTGGGTGCCCAAGCCCTCAGGCACTCCCAAAGTTGACGCCGTTGGTTCAATCCCCAGCCGGGTCATACCAAAGACTCTAAAAATGGGACCCAGTGCCTCCCTGCTTGACACTCAGCATCAAGGGTTGGATTGTGGGTAAGTCCCTGCGACATACTAGCATCATATCCAGGGGGTGTACTTGTACATCAAGCTGCCTCACGCTACAGAAACAGGAGATAGGCTCCTGCCCTATGGGCCTCGATCATGGCTCGGCAAGGCTACTTACGGGCATTCGAACATAAGCTAAATAATATGCATTTCATTTTTACAAAAGATTATGGAGATTTTTTGAGTGGTGCAACTGCAACCACTCCAAGGAACAGCAATGTCCGTGTCCGTGTGACACCTATGTGACTCGTGTTAACCTATGTTTGTGTGTGACTCATGTGTGACTCATGAGTACCAGTAGGGGCGCTGTCGTGCCAGAAACGGAGAGAGAGAAATAGTGCTGCACTGTTGCCTGCTAATGAGAGCGAGAGGGGGGGGGGGTGTAAGGGGGGAGTTGCACCACTCAGTTCACACGGGTGTGATTTTTTACTAAAAGATCACAGGATCTATTGAATGTGAAGGGGGAGGTGACAAACTGACATATGAGCCTATACGACACACAGTATGGCATCGGTAGGACTATAGTAAATATTAATAAAGAAATTGCCATATTTTAAATTTGTATTTAGCCCCATGTTCCAATGCCCCCGCCCCCCTGTCAAAAATAGCTAAAATCGCTAAAACGGAAGAAAACAGCAAATCTTTTTCTCTAATTACAACCTAAAACATAAACCTTGGTTGAAAAAAAGAAAAGTGGTTCATCTTACCCCGTTCTTATATGCAGTCCCAACCACGGAACCACTTTTATTTTGTACATGCTGCTTAGCCATGCAGCAATATGATTTGCTGGCTATGCTTATGTCTAATACTGTTCTGTACACATAACACCGACTTGTAGGTATTGTCATTCAAATTAAAGAAAGCTAGTACTGTATACTTGGAAAGTGGAAAATGATAGAGGTAGTCAAATAACACATATCACTATATATACACACCACACTATAGAGCGTCGCAGTCCCGCCCCCTACCAGGGCCCAGGAAATGATTCTCCGTTCATTTACCGCATAGACATTTCAAAAAGTATTTATTTAAAGACCTTTTAAGTGTCGTACAAAGCCAACTCTTGTCGTGACAAATCACTTTTTTTGTTGTTTTTCTTCTTTGTAATTATTTGTTTGGTCCAAAATATTGTGTTTATAGAGCGTCGCAGTCCCGCCTCCTACCCTGGCCCAGGAAATGAAACCCAATGTATTATTCTCATAGACATTAAGTAAAGTATTTATTTAAAGACGGTTACGCCGCGGACAAAGCCAACTCGAGTCGTGACAACTCATGACAACACAAACAATATTTTGGACCAAACAAATAATTACA
Organism: Electrona antarctica; assembly: GCF_951216825.1. NCBI lineage: Eukaryota > Metazoa > Chordata > Actinopteri > Myctophiformes > Myctophidae > Electrona > Electrona antarctica. Next base: position 11,737,898 of record NC_136801.1, on the reverse strand, counting down.
AAGAAGAAAAAAACGGCAGGTTACAACACTTTTTTTGTTGTTTTTCTTCTTTCTAATTATTTGTTTGGTCCAAAATATTGTTTGTGTTGTCATGAGTTGTCACGACTCGAGTTGGCTTTGTCCGCGGCGTAACCGTCTTTAAATAAATACTTTACGAAATGTCTATGAGAATAATGCATTGGGTTTCATTTCCTGGGCCAGGGTAGGAGGCGGGGCTGCGACGCTCTATTGTCATGATTTGTCACGACTCGAGTTGGCTTTGTCCGCGGCGTAACCGTCTTTAAATAAATACTTTTTGAAATGTCTATGGGAAAAATGCATTGGGAATAATTTCCTGGGCCTGGCGTCGTCATGACAGGGGGCGGGACTGCGACGCTCTATATCTACAGAACATTTAGCTTCTAGCAGAGAAGTTTAGTAAAATGCACTCACTGGAATAGCAGGGAGAAATGCCATCATATACAGCTGGGCAATTCTAGAACAGTACAAACTTTTTTATCACTTCAGTACAAATAATGTGTATTTATTTCGGTAAATGTGTCTTTGTTCATTTGTGTTCCAAAGGAACCATTATTATTACTTGCATTTCATGTACAAAACGTATATGTACACAGTCACATACTGTATTGCATGCACATTACCAAATAATGAGATAAGGTGAACAATTATATAGAGCATGGAAATGGCACTGTGTGGATGCATTTGTAGCAGAGTAATCTGCTGCCTGAAGACCAGAAGTGTAATCTCACCGTTGACATGCAGTGTACCCAGACATACGCGTCAAGAAACACAGTGATATACTGTATTGCATGCACATGACCAAATAATGAGATAAGGTGAACAATTATATAGAGCATGGAAATGACACTAATGTGTGGATGCATTTGTAGCAGAGTAATCCGAGCCCTGGGCGCTTACCTGGCTACCTCATCATCCTGCTGCATGAGGAGCAGCAGGCTGTGTGAGTTGATGAGCAGACCCCAGCAGGGCAGACAGAACAGCAGTATTATCAACATGCTCTTCTGGACGATCACTCCCACATGGTTCATGTTCTTACTGCCATAGGTCTAGAAGAACAAAGCATATCGTTGCTGTCGGGAGGAAACCACCTAACTCCATTTTGAGGTTTCTTTTTTTTCTTCTTCATATATCAGTGCTATTGAACACACTCGTTACGTCTGTGTGTAGTGTGTTGTTTTGAAAATATTGAACCGATGGAAAGTAGTAAAAAGCACCTCAGACAAAATCTTTTAACTCCATTGGACCCTCAAACTGTCTGCTAAAGCACCTCTCTCCCTCTCATGCAAGTAATTGACAATATATAAAGTCACAACACCAACTTTGATGAGGCAGTATTGTTTTGTTTTCAAAATATACGGTTTTCTTCATTTCCTGAAAAATTTATATTTTTCATTTCCTGAAATATGAACATTTTGGAGTTAAGTGGTTTCTTCCCGACAGCGATATACAGCAATAGCGATATACTGTACATAAGACAGAAGGCCTGGGCGTCTAAATTAGTGACTTTATATCAGTTCAATTTCCATGGGTGGCACTATGATGCCATTATTTAGTATTGTTGTATTGTTGAGGGGCGCTAGCCCCTCCTATGCCCAGCTTTGTGTGTTTGTGTGAACACAAACATTGGCTGATCATTGGCTGATCACCCCATAGCGATTATTTGATTGACTGATCAAAGTACAAGATAAAAGTGAGGGCAGAAGAGTGAAGGCGCCAAAAAGTGATTGGCATTTGTGATGACTGATGATTTGATTGTCTGAGCACGGAATGTGATGTATGATGATAAGACGCCCCTCACTTCACACTGGTGTGATTTTTGAGGGGAGCTAGCCCCTCCTTTAAACAGCTTTTGTCCCCACATGTCTCAAGATTTGCCATTGACAATGAACGGGGAATTCAGGTCAAATGTCCGCTAAATCTTGTCCCCACACGTCTCAAGATTTGCCATTGACAACGAACGGAGAAATTAGGTCAAATGTCCGCTAAATATAAAACATTAAACACCATTGACATTGAAGGGAAAATGTACGTCATATGTAAACAAGCAAATCAGCTAACCAATCACAGGCATTCTGATTGGCCAGTATGAGATGATAAGAGCGCCCCATACTTGACACTTGGTGTGATTTTTATAACATACAGTACTGTGCTCACCTGAGAAATGAGTGTGTCACAAGCAACAAGGATCCCAGTGCCTATGGCTGCTGCGCTTGCGTTCATAGCCTGACAAAATGGACAACACAATGGAAAATTACAACAATGGAAAATACCCATGTTTGGGAAGGGCCTGTCCATTGTTATGACAGCCCATTATTCCAAAACCCCAATAGAGGGTATGCGCATGCATAAAATGAATGGCAAATCGAGTGGCAAAGTGAGTTTAACGTAGTTTAACGTAGTTTAATGCAATCAGATCGGACTTTTCTGTTTTGAGTTATGGGCTGTCAGGGTTAGAAATTCGTTTTTTGCCACTCATTCCTGGAATGATGATGTCACGCACATACGTCTAGTCTATAGGCTGAACCGTGTAGGTGTTGTTACACTTTCACACACATGTTTGCACACATACGTTTGGGAAAGGGCATAGCAGGTTCTAAAACCACCTGCTATGCCAAATTTGTTTGGTAGAGTGTGCCGGCAATGGACATGTCCGCAGTCAGACATGGTTGCAAAAGGGGTGAAGAAGTGGCCCTTTAACCTCACCTTTGTTAAGTCTAATCACCTATGACAGCTGCATGGGTCCATTTGGCTACAATTGGTTTAATTTGTACACTCACAGAGTTAAATGAACATTGGCGATTTTAATGTACAGTATACATGTACGTCAGTCAAACCTCTGAATATCATGTTCTTTGTTAATTGCCTCTGAATACACTCACTCCTTGACCCACGAAGATCCTGACTCTGTACCCCTCTGCCCCACTCTGTCCTCATCTGTCCCTTGACTCCCTTCCATATCCATATTATTTTACATGATGTACATTTACACTTTACAGTGGTAATTTCTATTAGTAGTAGTAGTAGTAGTAGTAGTAGTAGTAGTAGTAGACTAGTAGTAGTACAAATAGTGGTAGTAATAATAGTAAGTCATAGCCTACCGCTGAGAACAGTCCATATCCAGCCAGTTCTACGTTGCCTATATGACCACAGAATATGGTATTCACAAATGACATTAGGAAGTTGAGAATCCGAGATATCAGCTGTACCGAGACAGGGAGAGAGAGAGACAAATAAGACAAGTTTAAATTGTATGACCAATGTGCACATCAGGAATAACTAGAAAAAGTGCCCTTCTGGGCACAGGTCTCCACCAGGAGGATAGGAGTGTGTGTGATGTTTGGCAAAATGTTTAGGAGTAATATAAACATGTTTTTTTGTTTGTTTGTTTCTTGCAACAATTTTCTTCATTTTGTTGAGGAAATGCAGAGCCAGATCACTCATAGCATCTCTGAGGATAGAATTCTGGATGAGCAGGACATGTGCAGCATTTTGTACAAAACGGGCTACTCCTGAGAACTTTGGAAGGCAATCTTAGCTAATTAGTGTAGAATCTGAGAAATCCAACAGGCTCGTCTTGATCACATGACTACAGAGATCATGTGTACCGATTTGCGTGAGATTTGGATGAAATCTGTGCGACTAACATAAACAATGTGTTTTGCAGAAATCGGCCTCAATCTTAGCCAATCAGGATGGAAGATGGGAAATTGTGCAGATCTGTGTTGATCACATGACTATGGAGATAGTGTATACCGAATTGTGTGATGTATGGATAAAATGTTTCCGAGTTATCTACAGAAATGTGTTTTGCCTAAATCGGCCTCATGGTGGCGCTATAACAGGCCGTTGAGGAATATTTGGAGCAGAGGTTCGTCGTTGGCATCCAGGGAGTGTGTGTACAAAGTTTGGCATGGATCGGGCCAGCGGTGCCGGAGATTAGCTGATAACGGACGGATGGAAGGACGGACGGAAGGAAGGAAGGACACACACACACACACACGGACGGAGTGAAAAACATACTCTCTCCCCATGCCTTCGGCCTGGTGGAGACAAATATATTTATCAGATAAAAGTATGGTTTTGTCTAATGGGAGTAGAGGGCATATATGTTAAATTGTACAGTGCACAGACTGTCCTACTGTACAAACAGGGCAGCGTGGATGCAGCTGCAGACTATAGGGGAGCATCAACACAGCAACTCTCCCTTACTCACCAGCGGGCCTGTGAGCCGCAGGACATGGTACAGTTCCTCCCTGTAGGCCAAAGGTAGCAGTCGTCGCAACCACGCACACCGGAACAGTTTGGAGCTGGCGACCGGCGGCGGGCTGGCAGCCGGTTCTGGACCGTCCGGTTTCTCCATTCAGATGAGTGGAGATGTCGAGACAGAGACTAGAGAGAGAGGGAGAAAAGGGGAGACAGAAGGGAGAGTGGGAACAGGGGAAGAAAGCACAGGCGAAAAGATGAAATCAGAGACCACCTCCCAACGGAAGTGAGGGAATAAAGACGAAAATAGTGTAAGAGGAGTATGAATGCCTATTGTGCAGTGTGCACAGACGTGGTGCACTCTGAGGGCTCTGGTTAACTTCATACATGGTCATGTCCAGTGTGTTTGAGCGGTTATATTAAACATTAATCTGCTGCTAAATGTACTTTGACCCAGGGACGGACAGACCCACTTGTGAAGCAAAGCAAAGTTCTTTGTTTACCCAGGGAAGTGAAATGAAATGAAACTAGAAAAAGTGCCTTTCTGGGCACAGGTCTCCACCAGGAGGATAGGACTGTGTGAGATGTTTGGCAAAATGTTTAGGAGTAATATAAACATGTTTGCCTTTGATGGCAATTGGATGATTTGAGGCATTTTGTTCCAAAAATGTGATTTGCAAAAATCAACCTGTTGGTGGCGCTATAACAGGCCAATGTGAAAAGGGTGGGATATATTCCTCAGCCCAGTAAGAACATGTGTGAAAGATTTCACGTAAATTGCATGCTGCGTTCATGATTTGAGGCTTTTGTTCAAAACGAGGCAATCTTGCAAACTGTGAAAGCCAATTATAGCCAATTAGGATGGAATATGAAATATCGGACAGATCCGACTTGAGCACATGACCATAGAGATACTGTGTAACAATTTGTGAGATTTTTGGACAGAATCTGGAGGAGTAATATCAAAAAATGTGTTTTACAAAAGTCGGCCTCCTGGTGGCGCTATAAAAGGCAGATGCGGAAAATGCAGGTCAAAGGTTTGTCCTTGGCCTCTAGGGAGTGTGCATGCAACGTTTCACGCAGATCGGTGCAGTTTTAGGTAAAACATGTGAGAAGCTGCCTCATGGTGGCGCTATAACAGGCCGTTCTGGAAAATGCGGGGCAGAGGTTCATCGTTGGCATCCAGGGAGTGTGTGTGCAAAGTTTGGCATCGACCGGGTTAACGGTGCCGGAGATTAGCTGGTAACAGACGGACGGAAGGAAGGAAGGACGGACGGACACACACACACACACGGACGGAGTGCAAAACATACTCTCTCCCCATGCCTTCGGCCTGGTGGAGACAATGATTACTATATTTACCCAGGGTATCTTGGCTAAGCTCAAGAACTTGTTTCCAGCCAGGCCCTGCTCATAGAACATTTCATCGTAGTGGTTCAATGCCTTGTTCAAGGGCACTTCAGCGGTGGTAATTTTAACGTGTCGGACCGCTGATTCGAACTGGCGACCTTCCGGTATCAAGACCACTCCGCAATCTGTTCGGCCACCGCTGCCACGAACTGGACTAAGCTCGAGATGCTTGTTTACAGCCACACCCTGCTCATAGAACATTTCATGGTAGGGGTTCAATGCCTTGCTCAAGGGCACTTCAGATGAATGATTGAATGATTTTGACCAGAGGAAATAGTGTTTCATATGGGTCTGTCTGTCCCTGAACACTTTTTACAAGTCAATCCTTCATTGAGAGTGAGCTCAAGGATAATCCCCTGCGACGAGTTGACGTGTAGAAAGTCTAATAGGTGTCTTCGAGACAAGGCTCACTTACACTCTTGAAATGAAGTCTTTATTGAATCACGGCATCATTGCTCTGCTTCCCCGAGCCTATATAGTCTGTTCTACTACTTCCCTGGACAGTTGAGATAGTTGAGAACAGAGAAAGCTGCAGTGTGTCATTGCTGCCTGTCAAACCAGGGACATTAAGATGTGGGTTTGGGGGCCATAACTCACAGCCCGTTCCTAACTTCCTATACTCTCACTGACTAGAAGACAGATAAATCTGCAGACAGTACATTAATCCCTGACTGTAATGCAATACCGCACAACTCCCTACAGCAGGCTTTTACTCCCACGTGTACTTTTTTACACTTTAGTTCCTCAGTTTTTCAGTTAACTTCTTTATGCAGCAGGATATATGTCAGCAGAAGTTTGAGTGTTTAGATAGTGTTTTTTGAGCCTATCCCCAGCTTTCCGGGTTTGTGATTGGCTGATCACCCAATAGCGATTGATTTGATTGGCTGAGCAAAGTACATATTGAAGACAAAAGTGAAGGCAGAAAAGTGACAACAAGAGTGAATGGCCGGAATGACTTTTGTGATGATTTGATTGGCTGAGCACGGAATGTGATGTATTGATGATAAAATACTATACTGTATAATGAACGAAATTGCAATTCTGTAGATAAACGACAGTTTCCCAAAAGTCCGTTCATTTATACTAGTGTTTGACGGAGGCGTGGCTTTCACAAACACGGAAGTGCAATTTCACCATGGCTGGTTTGGGCTGGGTGAGTTCGGGTTTTATATTATTTAATATTCTCTGCCTATCGGATTACAACTCGGACAGGGCTGAGTCGGCTCTACCAAACTTCGCAACGCTCAGCACGGCAACTTGCTCGGCTAGCGCGTAGCTTCGGTGCTTCACATGGCTAAGTAATTAAAATTAGATTTTTGTTGACTTTTGATATAAAAACAATACACAAAAATAAAAAATGTTCCCATTTTTTTTTTGCATCCATTTGTTAGGACCGAGTCCAGTGGTTTGATAAACAAGGGGGGCATGGTCATTTTTCATTTTTTTACATATTATGAAACTACATAATGTAAGCTTTCATATTATATATGATGTATTGTTCATTGAAATTGGAAAAAAATGAAGAAGATATGACCATCTGAAACTTGTTGAACTGGAAACCCCAAAGTAGAGAATTTCCCCTGCAAAGATTCCAAAGATTTTAGCACCTCTGGGCCCCAGGAATGGGTGTGACAATAGATACTTGTCTCCACCCCTAATGGCTTGCATAATCACTCCCCCACCCACTAACCACTCCCCCACTAGGTTAGCTGTCAGTGACAGATGAGTTGAGTGGACACTTAGGCCCTTGCTACACGAGGACGTCTCGGGCTGCTCCCCGCGCAAGTTTGTGAACGATATAAAACTTTCCTGCGTCTACATTGCGGTTATGTTAATTATGTAAGCTGTATACACGAGACCGCTAAACTGCTCCGCTTTCAAGAAAACGATGTAGTACACATGGCCGGCCTGTAGATGGCCACCAGAAAAAAGCTTATTCTGGTATTTCACACAGGTGTTGCCAAATAACTAATTATCTTGCCAGTCAGATGTGCATATGACATATGCACACTAGGTCATATCAATTTAATCAGCAGAGCAGTGCTGCTTCTCTCTCTGAGTCTGCACACACTGACTGACCAGCTAAAGTGTATGCCTACTTTAAACCATAATATGAAAACGAGCAGCAAGCACAAAGTAAGTGATTCACACAGGCGGGCATTATTTGCGGGAACGAGTAGCCTATTTATTTTTTAACACGCAGCACCCCTCTCCCTCGCTCTCTCTCTCTCTCCCTCTCTCTCTCTCTCTCAATAATATATAGCATAAATAATAGGCCAAATATAACACTTTCCCTGGAACGCCCTACCAACTGTCATTAAGACATGCGAATCCCTTGACTATTTCAAAACCGCTCTCAAAGGGCACCTACGGACGGCTGCAATTCGAAACTGGCCCCTGTAAAATCGGAATCCCTCAAACACGAACGCAAGGACAACACAAGAGACGGTCGCGGCCACACAGCCAACTCAAGGTATGGCCACTGAGCCAACTTGGGGACCCAACGCAAGGACAACACAAGAGACGGTCACGGCCACACAGCCAACTCAAGGTACGGCCACGGAGCCGACTTGGGGACCCAACGCAGCTCCTCCAAGGAAAACAAACAAATTAACGGAGCTGAACGTGAATCCCCCCCACCGCCCACCCCTTTTTTTCCCCTCACTGTATATGTTTCTTTTCCCTTTTTACCCTTTTTACCTCCTTTATGATGAATTCCTGTTCTGTCTATAGAAGTGTCTATTTGTACGTCTCTAAATGTTTTGATGATTTGAACATGGTGGACCCTATTGGAAACAAGTGTAATGCTTAATTGGGTCGTCCACTCACAGTTAACAGCCTTTGTATTGAGTTTGTGCTTGAAATGTACTGTAATTCTGCAAACTGTTAATAAATTCTTCAATCAATCAATCAGCTCCTCACACACATAACTCCTCTCTCGTGCATATGTATGTAATATAATGTAGACATTATGTGCAAATATAAAATAGCTGTGATACTTATATGTAAGTGGTTATGGTGAAATAAACCATTAACACTGGTTAGTTTGGAGGGGGCGAGGGGACTATGACATCACCGTTTCAGCAAATTAGGCGGCATTTGCTATACACACACACACGGAGACGAGAAAGTCGCGTCTCCAAACTTTCCCACTCTGGAAGGTAGTTTCAAAATTAGCCGTTTAAGTCCCCCAAACGCCGTCTCCGTGTGACAAAAAGGGCAGATTGGCTAATTACTTGCCCGAGAAACACCGAAATCGTCCTCGTGTGTATACCACCTTAGTAGGCAGTGTGGGAAAGTACATGTTGTTTTACTTAAGTTAAAGTATCAATATTGCAATATAGAAATATAGGACTGACGTTGTTTAGTGTATGTTTTGTAATAATACAATCTAAAAAGTAAGTAGGCTAACTGAGTTTTCAAATAAATACATGTGGAGTAAAACTACTTGCAGCCAACACTGCAAGTAGGCTATAATTTATTCCATGAAGTTACTTGTAGTTTTAGACCCATGCTTTTAATTGCTACATTTAAAAATGCCGTGTGTTTACATTACATTATTATTAATATGTACAAAGGTACCTTTTTACCCCTAAATGCATGGCTTGAATCAGCCGTGCACTGATGTGTAAGAGTTAAAACCGTATACCAACAGAAAGTCAGGGGAAAAAATACCTTAGGCGTTTGTTATGATCCTTTCCACTTTTACGAAGATCACACCAGGATTTGTACTACACTATGTCATCACATTCAATATTTGAGCTGGTCTTCTAACAACAACAATGTCATGGATTGATCAAATTATATAAAAGACGGATTTCACCGGGACGCGCGACCACAGAAACACTGCAACTAATCTGGGCGATTTGAGCTGGAGAACTAACAACAAAGAGCCAATCGAAACGACATATGCGCGTGCAGGAATGTTCACACCCCCAAAATGCGCAAATAAACTGTAATACAGAGACATTTTTGCAATGTAATTACAACGACTTAATGACACTAAAACGACTTTCTGATGGAATAAAAAACATTCTTTAACATTCCAACTGTGTTAATATGGCCAAAAACGAAAAAAAAGCTATTTTGGTCTATTGTGGAGTTTCATTAGAGCCGACTTGTGGGTGAAAATACTGGAAGGGGTCATGATACAACGGATACTGAAACTTTAAAAATACTTGTGTATGTCTAATACTGTGGAGGGCTGTGTTCTACACGCTCTCAATGGTGCGATGTAATTTATTAAGATTTTATCAATCTATTTATTAAAACCCAAACAAAAACACACTTTGAAACCTCTTCTAAATTAGTTATTGTGTTATTTATTTACAAATTCTGCCAGCTATGTTGTACAATTTTGGCCACACAGAGGCGCCACATCTCAAGGCATTTCAATATAGATGCCCAGTCAACATGTTTTAATGACTTCTTTGATAATGAAAAAAGTGAGACAAACATCCATTCATTAATACATATTATTGTGTAAATATCCAAATGAATTACTAACTGTATCAGTCAATGGGGTGAGTATATTTCAAATGTATTTTTCTCCCTCAGAGATACCAAATCTTTGTGTGAGACACTGCGTGAAAAGAGGAGTTAACGGGCAATTATGGGCACTAAACCTCAAGTTTAGCAGGCAGTAATATATGGTAATATACAGGTGTGATGGTACATTACTGGAGTTTACCGGAGTGTGTTGGTAAGTGTAACGGTAGTTTCCTGTAATATACACAACCGTATTCCAAGGGTTATATTGAACCCTTGCATCCTTATTCTGGGTAGGACATTAGCCAAAAATACCAGATCTACAGTATGAGCTCACAACACGTCTGCGGCACATTGTGAGCACATACATCGGATATTGTCTGTGAAGAGCTTACAGGGAATAAAGAGCAGACCAATGAGCGAAGGGTCAAGTTTAAGTAAGTATTGAGGGTTTAAGTCATTAAATGTTTGAAAACACACATTTAACATGAATCCAATATGTAGCGGGGGTGCCCGCCCAGCACGCTTCATTTCTGCTTTTGCAAATTCACCCACTGATCTGCTTCCAATGACCTCTGCAATCTTCCTGTTCTTGGAGGGAGTTGGGGTAAAACCTTCTCCTTTGATCACCTTTAAAGTAACACTAAACCCAAGCATCCTGCAGAGAACTGGCACACATTTTTGGCAGAAGCTTGTTCCTCATGTGAGCTTTGCACTGTAAAATCCTGAGTGTCCATTTAGGTCTTGGATACAGTACATTATACATTCCAGAGCTAATGAACACTTTGTATTTTACACTGTGTAGTGTGTACTGAGTGGGTGTTGCACAGCCATGTTTACACAACTAGAATTTCGCGCCCCTTCGGCCCTTATAGGCTTCGGCCCTCGCAGATGAGTAAGCCTGGGACCGAGGCTACCCTTCGGGCGGCTCATCCTAGTTACGGCGCAACGCAATGGGCAGAAGGAAATTGCAGGATTTGACAGCCTCCACTTCACGTTTCAGCTGTGTTTTTAAACCCAGTATAGGCCTATCTCACAGCCCCCTTTCCACGCCCCCTTCCGGTAGCTAGTGGTGTCATTTAACATTAGGCATTTACACTTTTTAAGTACATTTCCTAATGTTAAAATGTCAGACCGATAATAATATGAAGAAAACACAATGGTATAACAACTCTAAGTAGAATAAACCTTACCTTTACAAAACGGTAGTTTGTGGCTTGTGAAAATACCTCTTTTAACATGGAAGTCTATGGACCGCAGAAAAACATTAGCTCCAAAAGGGGGTGTGGAAAGGGGGCGGGGAAATGCTGTGAGTTAGGCCTATAGAGCGTCGCAGTCCCGCCCCGTACCATGGACCAGGAAATGAATCCCAATGCATTATTCCCATAGACATTTCTTAAAGTATTTATTTAAAGACGGTTACACCGCCTCGAGTCGTGACAACTCATGACAACACAAACAATATTTTGGACCAAACAAATAATTACAAAGAAGAAAAACAACAAAAAAAGTGTTTTTTTCTTCTTTCTAATTATTTTTTCGGCCCCAAAAATTGTGTTTGTTGTCATGATTTGTGACGACTCGAGTTGGCTTTGTCCGCGGCGTAAACGTCTTTAAATAAATACTTTCTGAAATGTCTATGAGGAAAATGAACGGAGAATCATTTCCTGGTCCATGGGGGCGGGACTGCGACGCTCTATTGTGCCCTTCACATGCAGGGGCCGGATGGACAAGAGTTGGGGGACACTTTTGGGGGCGTGGCTATATGGTGCCGTAATGGGGGGCGTGGTCGGGTGTTGACGTCAGGACCTTCACAGTCCGTGTCCAGAGTACAAACTAAGTATAATGTAACAAAATGGACCTCTCAGACTTTAGTTAGGCTACCTATGAGCACTTTAATGTATTGTAAGATGACAATTGTAGCTCTGTCTGGATGAAGAATTTGATTTAACATTAATACATGTTTTCACAATACATCGTTTTATCCTGGTGAAACTTGTTTAAGCTACATGCAGGCCAGGGTCCTCCATTGTCTTCATTCATGATGGCCTGGAATGTACAGAATGCAAATGTGATGTACCTAACCATCCTCCTGCATTATCAAGGCTATGCAATACTTAATGTAGGAGTCCTATAATAAGTCTTAACTTCTAAGGTTTTAAATTAGGACACACTGACGTATTTATTTGTCTCAAAGATAAAAGATGCACCTTCATGGTTTTGAAGGTTTTGGTATAGGTACAGGACAGTTACATATAGTGCAATATAATTTGTATTATACACCTTGGCATTTTATCTGTTGAATTATCCTCCATTTTCAATTAATCTGAACATTAAAGACATGACATACAAATACACACTTCTATGAAAAAAGGAATAATCATACAGTTAAAGAAAGTTTTAAAAAAAAAGGTGAAAACGTGTACAGTATGGAAAAAATACAATAATGATTGCAGTCATTGCACCGAATACTAGGAGGATTATAATTGAGACGCTCAGTGGCTCACACATAAATTCCTCCTGGAGACTCGATTCTGACTTCATCACTCTACTACTACTGTCCGGGCCCTAAACCTGCCATCTTCTGATTGGCCGGGCCCAAAAACCTGCCCTATTCTGATTGGCCGGGCCCAGAAACCTGCCCTGTTCTGATTGGCCGGGCCCTAAACCTGCCCTCTTCTGATTGGCCAGGCCCTAAACCTGCCCTCTTCTGATAGGCCGGGCCCTAAACCTGCCTGCCCTCTTCTGATTGGCCGGGCCCTAAACCCGCCCTCTTCTGATTGGCCGCGCCCTGAACCTGCCCTCTTCTGATTGGCCAGGACCAAAAACCTGCCCTCTGCTGATTGGCCAAAACCTGCCCTCTTCTGATTGGCCGGGCCGAAAACCTGCCCTCTTCTGATTAGCCGGGCCCTAAACCTGCCCTCTACTGATTGGCCGTGCCCAGAACTTGCCCTCTTCTGATTAGCCGGGCCCAAAAACCTTTTTGTTTTTGTTCAGAAACAAACGTCAGAAACAAAAAAGGTGTTTTTTTTTTAATCAATTCCTACTGTTGATCAGGTTATGCCAAAATACCAAGGACGCGGTCCGAAAATTGAAGCATGGTCCTGATTTCTTTTGTGGGCTAGAATATTCGATAAATATTTGATATTTGTTCAGATATTTGTTCAGAGACAAACATCAAAAAACAGAAAAAACGTGTTTCTTTAAAGTCAATTCCTCCTGTTGATCAGATTATACTAAGATCCCCTGACCCCGTAACTCTTCTATTAGATGGCTCTGGGTGCGGGGCTCCCGAGGCTCTGTGCAATGAACGTAGGTGTTTGCAATCTGCGTAGCGTACAGTGCGCATGGACGTAGGGCTCAGACGTTGATGTGACGCTGAAGTGGGCTCAGACGTTGATGTGACGCTGAAGTTTACAATCTAAATGTGCGCATGCACACACACACACACACACACACACACACACACACACACACACACACACACACACACACACACACACACACACACACACACACACACAGGCCATCACACCAATCCCCCCCCTGCTACTTTGTTAACTGCATTATCATTCGATTACATTGTGCCTTTTGTGGTTATTCTTATCATGGTGGTACGCATAAACATTTGCACCAGTGTGGTGAAGTGGAATTTTGTGGAGTGCCGCCTCAGACCCCCTGGTTAATTTGAAACTGCTGTTGAAAGCCCCGACCCAGCAAATGAGGTCCCAACCCCTGAATGAGGACCAGTAAGAGACCCGGCTGTGAGATACCTGACCTTCAGCTGCTTTCTATCAGCTCACAATGATCCCTATCTCAGCCTGTACAACGGCCTGCTGCTCCAATTATAGCCGACAGTAAAAATAACAGCTTTGAAACCCATAGGAAAACAAAAGAAATTGCCCATTTTATCATCTCTGACAGGTCCTGGAATCCAACAAAAGATGGACGGTGTCGGAAACCCTAGCTCTGAACACTGAGGGTGGGTTCGAAGTAGCCTGCTAAACCATCCCGGTCGCGTGAATTCGCATCATGCGTAGATTCACAGTATCATTCTGCAGACTATTCTGGCTCTAAGCACTGGGTGGACGACTGGACGTTTTGCAGAAACCCAAAAGTGGATGTATAATTGACAAACGACTTGGTTCGAAGGCTGGGCCATGGAGGGATTTTCTTTTTGGCAAATTTTGAAAGCGTAGTCTGCCCTAGATTATATCAGAGTGATATCAGATATGGTTTGTAACCGTAAGACTGCCATGTCCTTAAAGGATATCGGCTAGCGCTCAAGCACTTGTTCTTGTGTTCTTTGACATTCAGATGCACATATGTGTATTGCAATCAGTGCATGCATGCACTCATACTTTCCTTTGTCTTTCAGTCAGTCAGTCACTCACTCACTCACTCTTGCATGCACACACACACACACACACACACACACACACACGCACGCACGCACGCACGCACTCACACAAATGTGAGACTCATTACATCACATGTACACAAGATAAGATAAGATAAGATAAGATAAGGGGGATTCGGATCTGGCCAATTTCTCTGATGTTTCTCATTACACTAAAGGGTTTCTGCCTTTGATCAGTGATCTCCATCACCATCAGGCCCGGCCAGAGATTATGGACACAGCTGCTGAATTCCATTGTATCTTGATGAGTTTAGTGGAAATTGCCGTCTATGGCACAGTATGGCTGTTATTGAAGCACCAGTAGGTCAGGTGATAACACAACTTATCTTTTTGTCTTTGTCTTGTTGTGTCTGCGTAAATGGTATATTTGTAAAACAGGCATCTCTAATGTCGCCGTTTCAGTGACGTTCCATAATTACCTCCCCAAACCCTTTGAAATGATCTTAATGGGTACCAGATTTTTCACCCAGGGACAAGATTGCCATCAAGCCCAGTAATTCAATCTCATCTCCGGCTGTGTAGCTACAGCAACACTGGCCTGCAGTGCAAGACGTCCGGGGGTCCAGCAAGCATTGCACTGGAATGTATACTTCATCTTATGGTGGTGTCTGCAGGCAGCTTACACACACACGCACGCGCGCGTGCAGAACTGTGTTACAATGCAAGAGTGCTCTTCTGCGGCTGCCTATATGATCTTATACTGTTATGTATTTATTTTGCATTGTCAGAAATATAGGCCATCCACAAAGTTAGCTTGGTTATTGCCATTGGTAAACTTTTGAAACAGTTGACGACAGCAGTATTTCAATGTTTTGCATGATAACTTGTCTTGGTTAGTATAAATAATACCAGGCTTCGCGACACCGGCCGCGCGTTTGCGTGCGTGTGTAGAGAGAGAGAGAGACGCACACGAGGAGTGCAGACAGACAGAGGACGTAGAAAACACGTGGTTCCGTGTGTGATTGGTTGAGCCTGCAGACGCGCGGCTGCTGCTGCTCTTTGACATATTTGTGGGTTCGTGTGATTCTTTCTGGCCAGAGAGGCAACCAGAGTACCAGACAGACAGACAGACATCAAACTACAGTCAGTAGGAGGAGGACCGGTATCCTTCATTTCTGTACAGCGCAACAAGTTAACAAGTTGGGAGGACGAGGGTTTTGGGGGAGCGCTGCAGCATTTGTAAATAACTGAGCCAAACGCGAGTTTAATAGAGAAGTTAGAGAACCATCGACCATGGGGTTCTTCTGATAATCTGATGGATGGATTACTTAAACGTGAAGGCTTATGAGACATTGTGAAGTTTAGAGTGAGTGGCCAGTGTGGGTCGTTCGTTCTTCCGCGAAACGGGTTTGTTTCTCCTTTGGTTTGCATTGGATGTTGGGATATGCGCAGAAAGTGACAGAGACCCCGCATCATCTGTTCTATAGCGGCTCGCAGAGTTACACAACGCAATGAAAGGTACGTATTTAGTAGGCTATAGGCTAAACTGTAGCCTACATTGATGAACAAACACATCGTCTTGGACTTTTTGTTTGTATTCTGACTGTGTGCAACTATGTGCGTGCGTTAAATCTCAGCGGTCCGTGGATGGAGTCACACACTACATCTGGAGGACATTAACCATAGTCTTGCAGAACTTGTTGAAGTTGAGCTGAATTATGAAATAGCGTAGTTAATTTGTTTTCCACCAGTTGCGTCATGTTAATGGTGCAAGAATAAGCCTTAAAGTCAAATTCAATAGTGTCACATTTCTGCTCGTGTGATGTGTTTTGGTCGGAACTAAAGTGATTAGTTATTGGTAATATTATATAGGTTTGTTATTCGTGTATGTTGGAATCCAAGCGTTGGATTGTGAAAGACATTAGGCCTATAAGTTAGGCTCTGATAGGCTATAATATGGTGATATGACAGAGAACTGTTCAGTGTTGTGATGGAAGAAGAATCACTGTCATTGATCAATAAGCATGGCTAGTGCCATGGGTTGGTTGGTTGATTGATTGATTGATTGATTGATTGATTGTTTGATTGAATACCTTTGCAAAAGGTACAGTGGTATACGATTATACAATGATGCTACAATGAGGATATCCCTGAGGGCTTGTTTCCATCAACACTAGGAACAATATACAAAAAACTAGTTCTGGTGTCAACTGAGAAGACTTGTCTAGGACCACTTAGCCTACAAATTATAGACATATGGAAAGAAATTCCCATAGTCAGTATCAGAACCTCAGCTAAAGAGTGTAAGCTGCACACAACACAGCCTATTATTTGCGTTTCCTTCATTCTTTTCCCTACATGTTGGCAATAACACGAGATAGCACATCGTTCAAAGGAACACTGAATTTTTGTTTTACTGTAGAACAAGGTCACACATTTCACACACTAATTCCAGTAGAACCTATTACTGTACATGCCAATACCAGGCCGTAACATGGTGGTTTATTATGGTTTTACGATGCTATATGGTTTTCGCGGCACAGCCTCCCCAAGCCTACCTCATCACCACCATGTCTGCTGTCCTGTCTCCCCCCCCCCCCCCCCCAATAGTGCCCCCTGGTCCGCTTCGACATAGACCCCCATCTGTTTGCCATTACCAGTGGATATTCTCCCCCTGCTACCCTGGTCTTCAGTGTAGTGTAGAGCAGAGCTGAGTGTAATTAAGCTTTACTGTCAACAACCCAGAGAAACCGCAGCCTGCTGTGGCTTTTACAGCTCTTTGGCCGCTCCTGTCTCCTCAGCACACGCACACACACACACGCACACAGTCACGCACGCACACACACACACACACACACACACACACACACACACACACACACACACACACACACACACACACACACACACACACACACACACACACACACAGGCAGGCTCGACGGGGAACTGAGCTGATAGTCGACATGACCTTATCTGATGATTCCAGACTTTAATTGGCTGTCCCCGTTCGACTTGAGAGACATCATTGTGTTTTGCAACACCGCCTGTGATGCAGATTTGTGCTGGGGTCACCTGCACAGTAAAATGTGTTTGTAGGCCTACACTCTACACTCTACCTCTGATCAGACTCAGAGTTGAAAGAACACTCTGGATTTTACAGTGTGTGGAGTGACTGGAGTCACATAATTCTAACCATTTTAAACACACTTGTTGTCAGTACAGTAGACCCAATGTCTTTTGTATTTTGTATGACCTTTTGTTTGTGACACATGTGTTTGATTATGCCCACAGACGACTTTGCAGACGAGGAGGAAGTGCAAGTGTCTTTTGGATACAAGAGGTTTGGTAAGTGCAAGGCCCCTGTCTTGAATTCTGAATGATTCTCTTGAGTGTGACAGTGCAATCTGCTTCGCTATATGGTAGATACATACATAAATATTAACACTTATGGTAAACACAATGCCTTTTATTTACAATAGAAACATCTTCATCTGAGGCCTGATTTTAAGAGCTTCAATCGCTGTTCTCCTGGGTGTCGAGGCGGCTGGTCACCAGTGGTGCATTGCTCATTGCACACGTTACCATGCCGTCCCGCCAGTCTTTTGTGCAGGAGTGCGTGCACGGACATGCACGTGCGCATCCCTGAGAGTGCGTCCTACCTCGCATATACTGTGGATCATGCACTGGCCCGGGCCGATGGTGTAGCCGTAGCGGCCCGGGCACCTTGGCTGCCTGACAGCATGTCGCGGGTTTGAATCACGAGCCCCCCCCCCCCCTCTCTCTCTCTCTCTCTCTCTATCTCTCTCTCTCTCTCTGTCTCCCTCTCTCTCTCCCCATTTCATGTCAGTCTACTGTCCTATCAATAAACGCATAAAAGCCCAAAAATAAATCATAAAAAATACATTCACACCTCTTTACCAAAGCTTACAAAAGCTGCAGTGTCAACAACGTGAATGAAACATAGTTTGGCCCTGGCTATATGCATATCAATGGTCCATTGTGTGACCTGCTAAGTACTGTACCATACTGTCAGATATGCTCTGAAGCAGGCCAAAGAGAACGTTTGGATAACAGTGGCTGATGATGGATTCATGAACCAAATTACAGAGGTGACGTCTGCGGTAAATGCTGGTCGGAGCTGTTCTGTGCTCATGCGTGTGTGAAATGCGTGTGGCGTCGTTAAAATAGCATCCCCACCAAAAGAATCACCACTGTAACACTGCTGGTTTCACTGATGTGTTTCCTCTCCGGACAGTGTTGGGTTAAACAAAACCGTTTAGAGCAGCTGACAGCCTGTGAATACGGGGTCAGCCCAGGTCCCGAGAGCAGCGCTCTCTCTCCAGCCCGCCAGGTCGCGGTGACTTATGCTGCAATTATGTTCAAATCGTACGTCACTCAAACATGAGTGCAGGTTTACAATCCATGCACACACATGCATATACACATGCATGCGCGCACGCACACAACACACTTGGAGACAGAGACGAGTGCCTCAGCATTGTTGCAGCTCATCCAACAATGACTTGAGAGTGGGAGCCTCTCTGTCTCCCTGTTTTATTTAGGGAGTCGTTCCAGTTGTGAGTCATTCATATACGCAAGTCGGGCTGAGGTCCACGAGAGTAGATGGATTTGAGGGGGGGTGGACGTGGACCCCCTCTGTTTTCTCCCGACATCGATGGAGACGAACTCAAACTGTGTTAAAACACAATCCCTCCCTCCATCAAAGTGTCACCCGAGAGGAAGCATCCTGTTTGTCTTTCTCGGAGCGTGTGCGAGGATAGGGCCAGATTATAGACCTACAGGGGGAAGAGAGCCATGCGAGGCCCAGCTCACTTTTAACTTTATTCAAATTAACTCGTGACTTGGTTTGAAGTTGTAGGAAGAGAGAGGGGCTCTGGTGGAGCCGTTTGACTTGGAGGGTAACCGGAAAGCTCGCCCCAAAATTCACTCGCCCCCATTTCTATCTTGTATTTCTTATACTGAGGTTAAGGTTTGGAAGTTAGTCTCTCGAGACAGACTGTTGAAAAGAGGGCGCTGTTTTCCCTTTGTTTTGAAGATGGGTTCCCAGATTGGGAAGATAGTTAGTTTTACTGAAGTTATGTTTATTTATTTTTTTAACAATAAAAAATGCAATATATTTATTGCATTTAACTTTTTTTTTAAAATACAAACAAAACAAAACAATACAAAGACGTTCAGTACATACATAAATACAGTATTTTAAAGGCACTTAGGCTGGTAACAACAACAGAGTCCTTATGGCCACAAGACCAAACAACTGCAGAGAATACAATGAGACATTTTCAGACTAAACCATTAGATAAGCGTCCCCGTCCCCATATGTTTTCAAACACCTTTTGAGTATAAGTGTTTTTTTTCCAGAGGAAGGCACATAGATAGCTCTGAGCAATACTGGGTTTGCCTATATCTTTTTCCATGATAAAGCTATAGCCCTTTTGGCTTGTAGTAAGCATTAATCTAAAAATCTTTGTTTTGCCAGGTGGGTAAAGACCTAATAGAAACAGTTTCGAGTCAAGCTCAACATTTATCAACAATATCTTCTGAACTTTCCTCTTCCCATAATTCTTTCACTCTTGGGCATGCCCATTGACAATGGAAAAGTGTAGCTTTGTCATTACCACATCTGATACAAGTATCTGGAATATCTACACTAAATGTATTTAATTTCTCTGGTGTGATATACACCCTTATCAGCCAATTATATTGTAATAGCGGGAGCTTCAAAGAGCATGATTCCTCAATATTCCTCCATGTAGGAGATCCCTCCACTGTATATTAGAACATTATAGTTCTCAACTGAGGATATTTATTCTACCTATAAGAGAAATTGGAAGGCATGACCATCTGTCCAACGCTTCAGTATTTTGTATATATATTATAATTGGGTTCTCTGATTTACAGCATCTTCTAGTTTAGGGACAATCTGAATACCTAAATAGGTCAATTTGTCTACCGTTTTAAAGTGGCATGTGTAATTCGGCGGATTAACCCTCTCTTTTGTGTTAAGGAGCATTATAGAAGATTTTGAATTGTTAACTTTATATCCAGATATACCGCCAAATTGCTTAATTAACTCCATAGCATAAGGCATAGTTTTACTGAGGTTACGTTTAGGATAAGGTTAGCTTCATGCATAGTTTTACTGAGGTTACGTTTAGGATAAGGTTAGGTTTAGGCATAGTTTATGAGGTTACGTTGAGGAATACCTGTTGGAGACCATTCCGAGGTCGCCGGATTTGACCCGGGGCGAGCATGTTTCGGTTGAGCGTTTTTGGATTCACTTTAATTTGTAGTTGAGAGCTGTCGGACCCTATGGGGGGACATGTCAGCTGTTTGGAGTAGTCCCTTCTGAGGAGCCTGGCCCGCCTCTCGAACCCCAGAGTCTACTCTACATTGTGCAAGACAAAGATGGACACATCCATCCATGCAGTCCATCTCGCACTTGCTCATTCTTCAGCTATTATGGTTGTAATCTCCAAAACTCATTAGGAAAAACAAAACTTCTCTTGTCCGGCTTTCTGTTTCTCTCTTTAATTTACCGCATTTTCTACTGGGAGATGGACAGTGTTTTAATGTAAATTGTTAACCATTGTTTAAATGCCACTAACCTCAAGGGAGGGAGTCTGGACTGGACTCTGCAACATGGTACGCTTAATCCTTAAAAAATGAATGAGAGTGAGTTAGAATAGAGTTATTCAAGCTGCCACTGCCAGATCTGTGTGTGTCTGTGTGTGTGTGTGTGTGTGTGTGTGTGTGTGTGTGTGTGTGTGTGTGTGTGTGTGTGTGTGTGTGTGTGTGTGTGTGTGTGTGTGTGTGTGTGTGTGTGTGTGTGTGTGTGTGTGTGTGTGTGTGTGTGTGTGTGTGTGTGTGTGTGTGTGTGTGTGTGTGTGTGTGTGTGTGTGGTGGGGGAGCCAGTGGGATTGCAGAAATGGACATGCCTTGACATCATCTGCGTAGAAGGAATGCGTTTGAAAAAGATAAAAATGCGATCGAATGCCCTAGATGGTTCACATCATCTTCCAAGGCTCTGAAGTTGCGTACCAAGATTCATATCCTTCACAATATATGAAGGATATTCATATCCTTCACCTATGTTTGGAATCCTCTGATTTCATAGGGAGAGCTAGCGAGTGCAACTCTCCCAGTGATGTCCTGACCTGAAGGGTTGGGGTAATCTGTAAGGCAGATATAGAAATTACAACATTCTGCCAGAAAACGTCTCTCCCCAAGTTCTTCAGGGCCATAACTCAACAGAAACAAACAAGGCCCAGCGCAGGTTCACTTCAGACTGTATAAGGTTCTGCCAGTTGCAGAGGTGAAGGCCCGGAGACCTGGAAATGTCTGCGGCGTTGAATATTAGAATGTGTAATGTGAACAAATATGACTTAAGCAACACTTTGTGGCCACATGGTGAAATGTGTGTTTTTCGGTGGAGTCTGTACAATTGCTGACACATGTGCTGATGCGGAGTCACCCCAGCACCAGTTCATCTCTCAGAGTACGTGTCAGAACAGACATATGTATTAAACAGAATGGGCTGTTTCTGATTCAGGCTCCCTCTCTCGCTTTCCAACGTCCGTACATCCATCCATCCATCTTCGACCGCTTATCCGCAATCGAGCTCTTTCTAATGTACACATGCCAAAAGAGAGGGGGTGCATGCAGATATTCATAATATATCATCTATACAGTGGTGTGTGTGTGTGTGTGTGTGTGTGTGTGTGTGTGTGTGTGTGTGTGTGTGTGTGTGTGTGTGTGTGTGTGTGTGTGTGTGTGTGTGTGTGTGTGTGTGTGTGTGTGTGTGTGTGTGTGTGTGTGTGTGTGTGTGTGTGTGTGTGTCGTGCGTGCGTGCGTGCATGCATGCGCGTGTGTGTGCTTGCGTGCACATGTTTTAAGTTCTGGCCACGCACACACACACACACACACGCGTGCGCGCACACACACACACACACACACACACACACAGCGGCACTGAGTGAATTCATATGGTAATCCCATCTCTCTTCCTGCCAAATTGAAGCCAGCTCAGAACTGCCTCCCCCGTTTTCAAGGTTTGGACATATTTATTTTTCTGTTGGGGGTTGACATAAGAAGGCCATTAGAAAGAATGAGAAGAACTGGCCCCTCTGAGCTTTAAGCTAAGCTGAACACAACACAGCCCCCCTAGAAGAACTGGGAAATTAAAGCGTTGAGCAGAATGTGACGTCACGTGAACCTGGATGGAGCCTTTTGCTGGCCTGCGTATAAA
The DNA here is from genome assembly GCF_951216825.1 of Electrona antarctica. NCBI lineage: Eukaryota > Metazoa > Chordata > Actinopteri > Myctophiformes > Myctophidae > Electrona > Electrona antarctica. The sequence continues at coordinate 11,715,144 of NC_136801.1, read as the reverse complement.
CCATCTATTAAGGCATGATTGTCCAACTCATATCTCACAACGTTTCTGTCAGGGTATAAACCTCCTAACTCCATATTATATAGTTTTGTGCTTTATTTTGTATATTAACGCCCTACTTGATCATACAACAGCGTCACCCACAAAAGCATGCTTCTAGATCTGGTCCTTTTGCTACCTTTGAATTGTAATCCTCAAATGTAACAGTTTTGGACATATGAGGCGATAAATTATATTGTTCGCTAGTGATATGCGACGTTTGAGCTGCAGAGTGCGCTGGTGGAGTGTGTCCTAGCAGGGTTTTCTGTCCTTGGCTATATCCTGGGGTCAATACCATTTTCGGTTTTCTGATCCGGTCTGGAGCAGAAATAACGATCAATAACGATCAGGCGTCCGGAACCCACGACCGGAACCAAGCGTGCTCCTCCAAAATGATGATCTTAGTTTAAAATGTGTTTAGTTTGGTATAATCGTTTAGTTTATTTTGTTGTAATGATCGTTTGGTATATCCATCTTTTACTCAAACTTGTAGCGTGCCTAGCGAGACCAAACCGGATCACTCGGCGTCGGCTCGGTTTTAGAATGAATATCAGGCTTTCCTAGTTTCCTCCATGATGGAAAGCCTGGTGACGGGAGGTTAGTCCATGGCCAGCTGGGGTACGTGACTGAATGTGTTGAATGATGCTCACACACATCCTTGGGCACCCTGGAGAGCTTGTCTTTAGAGGCCTCATTATAGTCGCTGTCAGGCTGAAACCATGTTAACTTTGTATGTGCTTATAATGTGCTTTTTTCATATTATGGCAGTATCGAGCAAAAGCAGAAAGAATAGGCAATCTACAAGCTTACAACAACGCCTGTAGGCTTGTATGCTTATTCTTTTGCTATTTTAATTCATTTAGAAAAATATGCAAATATGTGAAATAAATGCAATAAAATGTTTAGCTATATTATGACATGTCCAGAATTGGGGGAGGCCAGGTTGACATTGATTATGTTTGTGAGTAAGTCTTTCCGAGCCATGAGGCCCATAGGGCAGGAGCCTATCTGCTCTTTCTGTAGCATGAGGCAGCTTGATGTACAAGTACACCCCCTGGACATGACGGTAGTATGTCAAAGGGTCTTACCCCCAGTCCAACCCTTGATGATGAGTGCCAAGCAGGGAGGCACTGGGTCTCTTTGGTATGACCCGGCCGGGGATTGAACCCCGACCTCCCAGTCTCAGGGCGGACACTCTAACCACAAGGCCACTGAGCTGGACTGTCTGTATGTGGGTTTTATTTCATCAATGAAAAGTATTAACAAGAGCTACATTAGATCCATTGATTGGAAACACAGAGTCCTCCATATCCTGAAAAGTAACAGTTTTGGACATATAATAATAATATATAGTTTCCACTCATTGTGACGCTATCATGGATTAAAGTTGCCACGACTGATTTCAATCTTTTTATTCCATAGAAGCCAGCCATGTCTTCAGCTGAAAATAGCTGATCTACAAGCTCCCAACACATTGCGCTGCGAGTATTTGAAGTGGTCATATTAGCAATAGGACACATGTTCAGAGGCATCTACCATAGACATGAATGGTCTCAGAAACCTTTAAAATGCTGGGATCTTTTCTCATGTTCCTTGAATGGGGAGGCTGTCAAACCAACCCTCTCTCTACTACCTCTTAATTTCCTTCTCCCACACATCTGGGTTTTTTGAAGTGGGCCGCGTGTTCAGGCGACTTGCCTTGTGGCCGGGGTGAAACCCTGAGTCTTGCAGACCTGTTTCCTGCACTTGTTATGGTTTCTTTCTGCTTGCAAAGGCAAGGCCCACAGAACATTTTCTGAGCCAAGCACAGTGTTCGTTAGTGTCTGCTGTCTGTGTGCCCAGGGCCAGCTGTGTCAGCATCGGCGCTCAGTTCTGTCCAGCGGTTTTCCTCTGGCACAGGAATGCACACTACAGTACCACCACAGTCCTACGCAAGAGTCTCACCTATCACTTCATCCTTCTCATTGCTCTTCCACCGCACGGGGAATTGAATATTATGGGAAGAATCAGTATTGTTTTTGGGACAATCAGAAATTGGTATTGTGTTCAGCTGGTGTTTTATTTTAATGCTTTGCTGTTAAAGTGGTGTTCCCACGGCATTGGCCAGCCAGTCTCTGTGGTCATGCAATACAATTCCATGGCTGCAGGCAACTCCACTGCACTTGTGTGCTTCAACAGAAACGCCATGTTCTAACTTTTTGTGTTTTACTTTTTTCGTTAATTTACAGCCTACTTGATCTGATCATACAAAAGCGTCAAAAGTAGTAGATACCGTATGCAAGCTTGAAACGCAGTGCATTTTGAGTTTGTTGATCTGCTACTTTCGCATTTTTTTCATTTGGATCCTGAAAAGTAACAGTTTTAGAGGTTTCCACCCGACAGAGATGATGTGTTCATGTTTGTTTTGCTATGTACTTTAATGTGGTTGCTCATGCTTTCCTTTTATGCAGTGCTATGCTGTGGCCTTCTCCAGTTCTGTCCGTTGGCTCTCAGTAAGAATTCCATAGCAGGTTTTTATTAGTCATTATTGTTGTTGTAACGTGTGTGATGCCTTCTTTAGTGCTTTAGTAACCACACTACTACTGAAGAGATTTTGATTAAGATTGTGATACTCCTTCAGACAGACAGAGCTAAAGTGTTTGTTTATTTCCAAGATGTGAATGTTGTGTACGTCGCATCGGGATCAACTTTATTGTCACATCACAGGGTTTTCAGGTGTGCGAGTTCCATCGTTTTTGTTATTTCCATAAGAGAAAAGGGAGGGGGGGCAAGGGGGAAGAGGTGGATGTGTAATGTGTATGCATGGCCACCAGCTAGCTAGCTCTCTACCAAACAGACTTTACTACAGACTGTAAAGGTAGCTCTCTACCAAACAGACTACTACACATTACTACAGACTGTAAAGGTAGCTCTCTACCAAACAGACTACTACACATTACTACAGACTGTAAAGGTAGCTCTCCACCAAACAGACTACTACACATTACTACAGACTGTAAAGGTAGCTCTCCACCAAACAGACTACTACACATTACTACAGACTGTAAAGGTAGCTCTCTACCAAACAGACTACTACACATTACTACAGACTGTAAAGGTAGCTCTCTACCAAACAGACTACTACAGACTGTAAAGGTAGCTCTCTACCAAACAGACTACTACAGACTGTAAAGGTAGCTCTCTACCAAACAGACTACTACACATTACTACAGACTGTAAAGGTAGCTCTCCACCAAACAGACTACTACACATTACTACAGACTGTAAAGGTAGCTCTCCACCAAACAGACTACTACACATTACTACAGAATGTAAAGGTAGCTCTCCACCAAACAGACTACTACACATTACTACAGACTGTAAAGGTAGCTCTCCACCAAACAGACTACTACACATTACTACAGACTGTAAAGGTAGCTCTCCACCAAACAGACTACTACACATTACTACAGACTGTAAAGGTAGCTCTCCACCAAACAGACTACTACACATTACTACAGACTGTAAAGGTAGCTCTCCACCAAACAGACTACTACACATTACTACAGACTGTAAAGGTAGCTCTCTACCAAACAGACTACTACACATTACTACAGACTGTAAAGGTAGCTCTCCACCAAACAGACTACATACACATTACTACAGACTGTAAAGGTAGCTCTCCACCAAACAGACTACTACACATTACTACAGACTGTAAAGGTAGCTCTCCACCAAACAGACTACTACACATTACTACAGACTGTAAAGGTAGCTCTCTACCAAACAGACTACTACACATTACTACAGACTGTAAAGGTAGCTCTCCACCAAACAGACTACTACACATTACTACAGACTGTAAAGGTAGCTCTCCACCAAACAGACTACTACACATTACTACAGACTGTAAAGGTAGCTCTCCACCAAACAGACTACTACACATTACTACAGACTGTAAAGGTAGCTCTCCACCAAACAGACTACTACACATTACTACAGACTGTAAAGGTAGCTCTCCACCAAACAGACTACTACACATTACTACAGACTGTAAAGGTAGCTCTCTACCAAACAGACTACTACACATTACTACAGACTGTAAAGGTAGCTCTCCACCAAACAGACTACATACACATTACTACAGACTGTAAAGGTAGCTCTCCACCAAACAGACTACTACACATTACTACAGACTGTAAAGGTAGCTCTCCACCAAACAGACTACTACACATTACTACAGACTGTAAAGGTAGCTCTCTACCAAACAGACTACTACACATTACTACAGACTGTAAAGGTAGCTCTCCACCAAACAGACTACTACACATTACTACAGACTGTAAAGGTAGCTCTCCACCAAACAGACTACTACACATTACTACAGACTGTAAAGGTAGCTCTCCACCAAACAGACTACTACACATTACTACAGACTGTAAAGGTAGCTCTCCACCAAACAGACTACTACACATTACTACAGACTGTAAAGGTAGCTCTCCACCAGATTACTACTGACTTGCAGTCGAATGAACTCGGGAGATCAGTCGCCATATGCTATTTTTAGCACCATAGAAGCCGTTTGTCGGTGTCCGCTCAGCAACCTTTTTTTGCACACCTTCCAACCGACTGGACTGATCTCCAACCTGACCTGACCGCGTCGGTCAACCACCAGACACAACAACCAACCTGTGCTCCTCCCACTGAGCTGGAGAGCTCAGACGGAGATGGGAAAGCACTTACTGAAGTCACTCACCCATGGAGACAAGGTCTAACATGAGGCACTTTACAGTAGTACCGGTAATGCAGCAGACCTTATTGAAGCAGAGGGGGGTGGGGTGAATGTGGCGGAAAGATATTGGGCTTTTATGTGTGTTTGTGCATGCATGCATGATGGTGTGTGTGTGTGTGTGTGTGTGTGTGTGTGTGTGTGTGTGTGTGTGTGTGTGTGTGTGTGTGTGTGTGTGTGTGTGCGTGTGCGTGTGCATGTGCGCGTGATAATGATTGTGTGCCTGTGTATGTGCATTGCACTTCTTGTACAAGCACTGCAAGCAGATGTTGATGTCAGCTCATACTGTATATATATATATATGAGAAGCTAGAAAAATATAAAACACAAAGGCTTGTGCGGCCGAAACCTAATCTTCGATATGAATTTCTTTGGGAGGGCCGAAATATTTTTTACTTTTCCATGAAGGGGAAATTCTCATTGCAGAAGGGGTCTGAAAATAAAGACGCATTGTATAATTTTAAAAGACAGACAGTCAGACACACCAAGGTACAATAAAAGTCCTATGATCAGCCTGTCAGTGTACCGGAGACCTGGTCCGGATCCAGTGTTGCCATGCCTGCTTTTTGTGAGCGACATTGGGCTTCATTTTGTGTTGTATGCAAATATTGGTACTAGTTGCCTGTTGCCTTTTTGTTTTCTTTGGTCGCTTTTATAGTGTAGTTATTTGGGCTTGTTTCCAATCATTTGTATTATTTTTTAAACCAGTTCTCAAACAGTTGCATGTCCAGGATGCCCCAAATTAATGTAGCCTATTTCACTGAACACTATCTGATTTTTTTTTTTACAAATATTTCACTTTTTCTTTCCCAGATCTTTTTGAAAATAGCAGATCTATGAGATGCGTTGTGAACTTGTAGATCGTCTAGTTTCAAATAGTCAGCATATAGGTTTAAAGTGTTCATTTAGCCTAGTCGCTTCTTTTTGGGCTCGTTTCCATAGACAGACCATGGCTGCTTATTCCTCTCATAAAATCTGGCACAAAACAGTGTCCGTGTCTTAATTTCACACGTCAGACTTCGGGGAGTGCAACATTCTGGGATAGCTTACGTCTCTCTCTCTCTCTGTCTCCCCCTCCTCGCGGGGGAAGCAGAGGTCACGCAGGGAGTCGAGGAGGAGGCAGGCTGCTAAGGCCGAGGCCCTGCTGTAAACAATCCAATGATATATGGACCACAGGGCTTTCCTCCTCCTCACATCACGGACAGTGGAAGCCCACAGCGGAATGCTCTGCTCTGGACAGACAGGCTGCAGGGAAGAGGGAAGGGAGATCTGGGGGGGAGGATAAGGGCCACCAGACACTGACATGCTGAATGAGCATACGGTCAGAGGAGAACAGAGAGAGAGAGAGAGAGAGAGAGAGAGAGAGAGAGAGAGAGAGGGGATATCTCATCCGGGGAGACAGACAGGAAGGGAGTGAGTGAAAAAGGAAGTGGGGAAGACGAGGTGGAGGAGAGCCGTGTGCGTGTTGATAGCAGGAAGAGGATGGATGCGTTCGTTTTGTTGTTGTTTGCTTTGGATGATCATGAGAGGATCCGTTTGTGGAGTGATAAGGATAAGAATGCATGATCATGTTTTGTTGTGTGTGTGTGTGTGTGTGTGTGTGTGTGCGTGTGTGCGTGTGTGCGTGCGTGCGTGCGTGCGTGTGTGCGTGCGTGCAGGGGGGGGAGGGGGGGAGGGGTGTCAGAGAAGGGAGAGTGAGGGAGTGAGAGTTGTAGATATTGAACCAGCTGGATAATTTATCTGGAGACAACTTGCTTATCTGTGAATTGTACATGCACGCATGCAAGCATGTACAGTACACACATGCACGTTTGTGCACAGTGGATACAGAGAAGCTGAGAATGATCTCTTCATATTTCACTCGGGTCAAGTGGGAATCTCAAACACATATCTGAATGTTGAACTCGTAGTAAAAAGAACAGACCATAGAAGATTTATACTTACATGTATATTTCTATCTCCCCAAAACATGCTCTTGATGAACACATTACGTGGAATCGTCAAATCATGAAAATGCTTTGGGAAAATGGTCTGTAGTAATTATTCAGTCTCCTAGTCAAGTAAAAAAAACACAAGGTTAATTTAACCAAATGGACCCAACACTGTGTAGTAGTGGGTTAAACATGCACTAGTCATTTAACCCATTAAAGGGACACTTCACCCTTTTTGCAAAAAAATACGTGTTAATGACGTTTAGAAGATTTAGAACACTTTCCTGGGGGTCTTTATGTGTGTAATATGTGGTTTTAGATATTTTAGATTGTAGCAGTGAGCCCAGTGTCTCTGATGTCATCGACACTGGGCTCACTTACTTCCTTGACTACAATTCCCATAATGCTTTGGTGCACTGCTCCTCCTTGTGGATAGGGGGAGGGCTGTCTTACTGAGACAACATGTAGTCCAGGAAGTAAGTGAGCCCAGTGTCCATGACATCAGAGACACTGGGCTCACTGCTAAAATCTAAAACATCTAAAACCACATATTACACACAATACGATAGTCATAAAGACCCCCAGGAAAGTGTTCTAAAAGGGTGAATTTTCCCTTTAAGATCTGAGGCCTATTCTTCTAAATCAGTTGTTCTCTAACTGTTTTGTGCCAGGGACCTACCCCCCCCCCCCCCCCCCCCCCCACACACACACACACACACAGAAGACATGCAGAAGAGAAGATTTGTGTTTCCGAGGCTATTATGGTACCATTAACAACCTACAGTACTGCAGGCAAATGTACACATTTTAATTCTGCTTTAAGTAGCATGTGACGGGTTTTCATGGTTCTGAATCCATTGCAAGCATTTGTTTTTGCAAGAAAAACACTCCTTGGGCAAAAGACGGCCATAGCCACTTTTCCAAATGTGATGACCTCATCACATTTGTGATGACGGCAATGGCTGTGGTTTATTAGCCCAATGGTACCCCAACCTTCAGCAGCTGTCACAAAGTCACGGAGTGGGTTGCAACAAATTGAGAGGTCATAGTAGACAGTAGACAGCTTTATGAGCACATCTGTGAAGAAGGCTATTGGTAAGCATTTATTTTCCAGATTGGTCCACAATTCGGCTAACTTTCTCTAACTAAAGCTTGCAGTGTGGAACGAAGTGACGGGCTGTGAGCTTGTATATCTGCTATTTTTGAATAGCCAACGCTGAAATAAAAAATGACAGGCGCTTTCCCGGTTTTCATGTGTTAAACACATTTTGTGCCATAAACGTGTATTTACGTTCTATCAAATCCCACGCTTGTGTGCCATAGTCGTATATATATATACGTTTTATAACGCTTTACATTGTTATAAAAAGGTCTTGCTAAAATTATTTTTTTAGCCCTGGCCCGGTTGCTAGGCAACACCTTGCTCAGCCCCCCCGTTTTTTGCGTTTTTCCTCTGAAACTAGGGCGCCATCCGTGGTGATGAACAAATTGGCGAGGTTCAGGGCTCATTTCAGATTTTACGCTGCATTGCGATTACAATATTAACAGTTCTGGAGAAAGATGGCTATCGTTAGCCAGACTTAGCGTTAGCTTCTGCTTTTTGCGAATCGAAAATATTGAAGTGCTTTAGAACAAAAGCTTTCTGCATCCCGCTGGCAGTCAAGCGACAGTGCCAAGAGGACCTTAGTGGCAGCATGGCTGTTCTAAATATACCGTAACCATTCTAATTGCTTCTATTAGAACTCACCTCTGCCTCTTGCTCACTCCTTTATCAGTGTGTGTGTGTGTACATGCATGTACAGTATGAGCGTGGGTGCGTGGGTGGGTGTGTGCGTGCCCTATGCATAGCCTACGTGTGTGGAAGGGGGATTTGGAAATGTGAATTGAGGAGACCTGGATTTGTGGAGAGCAGGCGTCGACGATGGGTGATGTTTTTGCCAGAAGAGCACATGTGCTGGCAGTTAGCTCGTTATTTTCAACCCAGTCTCTGTGATCACGGTGTCGCTGACTCTCTCTCTCTCTCTCTGACTGGCTGTGGACTGGAATGAGGAGAAGCAGCTCCCCCTCCTTCTCACACACCTCATAACCCCAGTGTCCTTGAGATGACCCACATACAGATGCTGCTGGGACAAATGCTCCTTCCAACAGGGGTTGAACGCAGTTTCAACATGGCCTCCCTCTAACCCAGTATGACCTGAGACCGATTCTACAAATGTCTTCTGAATCCAGTCTTGTGGTGCTCAGTGGTGCTCAAACCCCCATCTCAAAATATTTTGTTCGAGGGACCCCTCCCCCCCCCCCCAAAAAAGCAAAGATTTGAGTTGAACATGTTTGCTTAAAAACAACTACAAGGTATAAGTGTATATTAGGGATGTCCCGATACACTTTTTTCGTTTTCGATCCGATCCCGATACCACAATTTCTGTGTTAGCCGATACCGATACTGAATACAGATACCAGAGAATAATATGGGTAATAATAATTAAAAAAATAATAATAATAATAAAATATCTTATTTTGAAGTCCGCCGATAGTGTCCCCCGATATACCGATATGACTAAATAAGGGCCAATCAGATACTTTTCCGATACCGATACAGTATCGGGACATCTCTAATATATATGTATGTATGTATATATATATATATATATATATATATATATATATATATATATATATACACACACATACACATACACACATATATATATATATATATATATATATATATATATATATATATATATATATATATATACATATATATATATATATATACATATATATATATTTATATGTATGTATCTAAAATGGCACAGATGCTTTCCCGGTTTTAGTGGGTTAAGGGCCTTTTTGGGGGGCGGTTCAGGCAGGGGGCCCTGAGTCATTGATTTCAGAATGAAATGAATAATAACAGAATGGATAGAAGGCATTCCAAGGCACCTGCGTACCTTTAAGGCCTCCCATGAAAAGGATTATATTACAATTGGCAGTTACAGTTCACAATTACAGTTCTTTTGTTCTACAGGGACCAGCGTACTTGGCATCTGTGTGTGTGTGTGTGTGTGTGTGTGTGTGTGTGTGTGTGTGTGTGTGTGTGTGTGTGTGTGTGTGTGTGTGTGTGTGTGTGTGTGTGTGTGTGTGTGTGTGTGTGTGTGTGTGTGTGTGCGCACGTGTGCTGGTGCGTGCATGCGTGCGTGCGCATGTCAGCATGCTTGTGTGCAAATCTGTGTATGCTGAATGTGTTTGTGCATTTGCGTGACTGCAAGAGCTGTGTGTGTGTGTGTGTGTGTGTGTGTGTGTGTGTGTGTGTGTGTGTGTGTGTGTGTGTGTGTGTGTGTGTGTGTGTGTGTGTGTGTGTGTGTGTGTGTGTGTGTGTGTGTGTGTGTGTGTGTGTGTGTATTCCATCTACATGTACTATATTTACGTGTATGTGTTCCGCGTGTGTGTTTCTGTTTTTGTGAGTTAATGGCATGTGTGCATGTGTGTATCTTGCAGTAAAAAGTTCTCAGGCACCTCAGGCAGAAGACACACACACACACACACACACACACACACACACACACACACACACACAGACACACAGACACACACACGTTAACGATGCATTTGGGGATTCTTAATTTCTCCCTGTTTTAGCATAAGTAATAAAACACCCGAATGTGTTTTTCAAAGTCTGTGAAATGTTAATGAAAGAAAGAAATTGACGGCGGAGGCTCTGCCAAGATCAACCTACAGCTTCCTGCTTTGAGAAGCCAGAGTAAAGGCAGAGCGAGCACTGTGCTGCTCCGTTCCAGACCCCTCTCTCTCTCTCTCTCTCTCTCTCTCTCTCTCTTTGTCGGATCCATAATGACTATCACATTTTCCAACGCGGCCAAAAGACTCCAGCGGTGGAAAAACTACTCAATTGTGTTTGTTTTACTTAAGTAAAAGTAGCAATACTGCAATGTAGAAACAGTTACAAGTAAAAAAGTCCAGTACTCAAAATATACCTGAGTAAAAGTACAAAATAATTGGCGTCAAATTGTACTTTAAAGTACCCAAAGTAAAAGTACTTACTTACTTATGTACTTATGTTATGTTATGCAGAATTTCCCATTTCACAAGGTATCATAACATGTATTCAAATCTTTGAGAAATAGCCAAAGTTTAAATGGGGCAGAAGAGGTTAATGTTTTGCAATACAAATTTGAGTAAAAGTACAATATTTGCCTCTGATATGTAGTGGAGTAGAGTATAAAGTATTGAAAAATGGAAATACTCCAGTAAACTAAAAGTACCTAAAAATTGTAATCAATTACTTTCCACCAACACCAAGACAGAAAACACAACATTACTCCTTTTTCTGTGCACCTTTCTGCCCCAGCAAGCATGTGTCGCACTGAGGCGTGGTTAATTGCAAGTGAAAATGAAACGTCGTTATATTATTATGTTTCTGTTGTCGATCCAAAGATAATACGCTATTCTTTCAAAAAAATTGTGCTTCACGTTGAGTTTGAATAATAATTCCACACATGTGTGGACCTCCCACCACAATGTGGCCCCGTTATCAGCCAAGACATTTAGACCATATGTGACCATATATCTTCATCATCAGCGTAGTATGGTATTATAGGGCTGTTTTATGAATGTGACTTCTCGAAATGTTTGCGGAAATTAGATCCCGTTGTTTGGAGTAATTCGATGACGTAAGGCATTTTGGAGTCCGCGTGGAAACACTAACACGGCACAGAGGTTGCTCCTTTGCAGGCCCGTCTTCTACATTACCCTAAACAAACAGTTTTGGTGGGGACTGATGTTAGAGCCCATTGCCTGGTGTTGATTACTGTTTCTTTCCAGTAAGCGGTGTTTACTCCGCGTGAAGTGATTCACCACCATCCCAGATGTCCTGACAAGCAGAGGAGCTCCCGTCTCCGGTTGACGCCTCGTTTCATTGGCCAGAGGAGGGCCGTTTCTGACGCGGGAGGAGAAAGCGTGCCACTCTCTTGTCTGGAGCGTGTCCTCCTGTGCCCCGGATAGCAGTTGGCAGAGAAAAGTCTTAACCCATTAAAACAAGGAAAGCATAATTTTAGATTTTAGCTATATAAGTTTTTCAGAAAACTCTTAAGATTTAGAACATTGGTTTAGAACAGTAGTTCTCAAGAACGGCAGATATACAAGCTCACAAAATCTTGTGTTTTAAAGTGTTTGAAATTTTAAAAATAATTTTCCCTGGCACAAACCATTTTCAGATGGGGGGGGTCCGTGGTCAAAGTTAGAGAACCACTGATTTAGAAGGCATTTGTAGAATCTAGTGGTCAGGAGGTGCACGCACATCCAAATGATTTCAACAGGTGCTCGAACAAAAGATATAAACTGAGAAGGAGCACACCGTTTTGAATGCTCGCAAATTAATTTATTACCAAATAGCGGTCAAACTTTGTAGAATCAGCCTCAGGTCTTAATGGGTTAAAGCTTTCTCCCAGACCGACAGCAACCCAAGGAGGACGCCTCGCTGTCATGGAGAGACTGACACTCCCGCCCACTGCCGCCCCCTTCCTTTTTCTGTGTCCGACCACATATATGATGGGCCACCCAGAACCGAGTCCGACACCCACCCACGATGCACCGTGGCAGAGCGTTTTTCCATTGTTACCTAGCACAGAAGTTTTATTTTTTTACTGTACGCCTGTGCATTCTTTTGCATCGTGCTTTGTTGATGTTGGATGTCGCTCAGGATATGGTGGCGGAAAAAAATCTACAATTGTGTTTAATGTGTTAGTTAACTGGTTTCATCTCACACTCTCTCACTGTCGGAATTATATCCTGCAGTTCACACAGGAGTTATCATCAAATCTTTTTCATCTTTGGTTGAGTTAATGTTGGATTATTATTTACATTATAATAATAATAGGTTTCCCTTTTTTTCTTTACAACACTTAATAATTTGAGCATTTCCTGCTTTTTCAAATGACCCAAATTCCTGCATGAATTCTTTGCACAAAATGTTAGGTCCCGTAATGTGATAAACTGAGAAACATGCAAAAAATAAACGAAAAGAATACCATCAGCCTATATCAAACCAATTCCTAACACAGACAGACCACAGTTTCTTTGGCATTTTTACATCAACCTTCATGTTCTGTCAATCTAAATGACAGAGCTACTTATTACAAGCTAACCTTAAAACCCTGAAATCACAGAGTGGCTTTACTCCGGGATAACCATAAAACCTCGCCGACACACAAGCCACGAGTGACGCCAGCAGCTTGGTCAAATAGAGAACGCTAGCGCTAGAGTGTCCACTGCAGATGTGCCCGTGTTATTCTCTGTGGTGGAAAGTAATTAAGTACATTTACTCGAGTACTGCACTTGAGTGCAATGTTGAGGTATTGTTTAAAAAATAAAGTACAGAGTATTCCTTCCACCATTGGTCCACAGCAGCAGATCTGCCTGTGTGTGGAAGTGCTGTATCGGTGGTGGAGCCTAGCCAGTGGTGGAAAGTAACTAAGTGCATTTACTTAAGTACTGTACTTTACTACTTTATAATTTATTATTATTATTAACATACATTAACCATTTCAGCCATATATACATTTCGCCGACGCATTGTAAACTTGTAGACTAGAGCGGCTATTGTTTATATATATTTTGATGTAAAATGCATAATGAGTACTTTCTGCTTTTGGTACTTTAAGTACATTTTGATACCAATACTTTAGCACTTTTACTCAAGTAAATTTTGATTACCGGACTTTTACTTGTTTACTTGTAGTACTTCTACATTGCAGTATTGATAGTTTTACTTAAGTAACAAATGTGCGTCGTTTTTCCACCGCTGAGCCCAGCCCAGCCCAGCGAGCCCTCCTCCATATGGCTGCATGGTGCCTCCATGTGGCTACGTCGCTGACGGAGGTGCCTGAGAATTAGTGATGAGTTTGGCTTATGTGCGTCTGGCCTGTAAATACTGCCGGGGTCCATGGGGGCTGTCGTCCAACCTGCGTCCTGTGAACTAGCTGAAGAATCTGCTCTGTGCGGTTTGAAGGCTGGCGGGGCGGGCAGCGCGTTATGCTGCAGCTCTGTGTTGAGGCAGACCAGGCACTATAGTTTTACAGTGGGGCGGGCAGCGCGTTATGCTGCAGCTCTGTGTTGAGGCAGACCAGGCACTATAGTTTTACAGTGGGGCGGGCAGCGCGTTATGCTGCAGCTCTGTGTTGAGGCAGACCAGGCACTATAGTTTTACAGTGGGGCGGGCAGCGCGTTATGCTGCAGCTCTGTGTTGAGGCAGACCAGGCACTATAGTTTTACAGTGCGAGCATTAAGCTGACACTGTTATGTCCAGACAGTAAAGCTCTGATTTATACGTGGTTGTACTACTATACGATGCGTATGTGTGAGTTTACCCAGATTGGTTATTTATTTTGGCTACGGGACATTATAATGTACAAGCATAAATTAGGCATGAGTGCCACAGTTAAAATAACCTTAGAATCCTTGTCAGCACCACGTTCAGTAAATCTTATAGGGTTAAAACAGCAACGGTCGCCCCCCAGAGTATATACAGTACTGTACGGCATAAAAGAAAGAGCCAGCAGAAGAAATGCCCCAAAAACTTGTTGGACAGATTTTGTCATAAATTCAATCCAAAAGCTGTGGATGTGTGGGAGGATTAGCAATGGCATATAGCAGAAGCACTTATAAATGTGTTCATGCTCACAAATATCACACTACGTAACCAAGGGTACGTATCCAAGCCACGCCACGCCATGCCATGCCATGCCAAGGGCTTGGCTGGCATGTGTGCGTACAGTAGATCTATGCTCCATGTGTATATCTAAGCAAAACCTTATGGATTATAACATATGGACCTGTTTTTGATAACATATGGAGCTGATCTCTCTCTGTCTGCTGTCGGGCAGAAACCTCTTATGTCCATATTCTAACCTTTTGTGTTGTTTCCTAAGTTAATGCCCCTACTTGATCGTACTACAGCATCACACAAAAGCATCAAAAGTATAGCAGAGCCACAACCTCGAATCGACGCAGCTCATAGTTTTGCTATTTGGGAATTTGAATCATGCTTTGGACATATGAGGTTTTCACCCGACAGATTAGATATTTATGTACTGTACAGTATGTACAGTATGCATAGATGCAGATGTCTAATATATGGTTCAGCAGGAGGAGTTGATGATGATGTGCACGTCTCAATACAACTAAAATACAGACACACTGAGCTCGGCCAGTATAGAGGTGAATAGCTTCAATATGAATCTATTCTGGGCGTCCTTGCCATGAAAATGTTTCAGAACCTCTGCCCATTTTGACCTGAGATCAGATTCTAAAAATGTCTTCTACATCCTGACAGTTTTCTGAAAAAGCTATGTTTCTAATGTCAGTCGCGCTATGAGCTTGTAGATCTGCTATTTTTCAATAGCTAAAGCATAACATAATGCTAACACCAAAAGTGGTTCCCGCCCAAAATGGGTTAAACAACATTTAGGAAGCAAGCCAAAACAAGCAACTACACTTTAGAAACAAGCCCCCCAAAACCGCAACATGCAACTACCAATATTTACTAGTAGCAACTTTACAGAAAAAGAAGCCCAAAGTTTTGCTTATAATAAGCGAACATGGCAGCACTGAAAGGAGTGTGTATTTGGTTTGGTTTGGGATGGTGTTAGGCCAGGTTAGGGGGAGAGATGCATTCATCCTGTCTTTATGGGTAGTGACCTCAGCCTTTTTAACATGCAGAGTGTTGTCATGTTGCACAGGAGGGAGTGCGTTTGCACAGCTCCATAAAACAACTTTCATTACTTCATTACTACCAATACCAGCAGGCTGTTGTTTATGGTGGAGGAGGAGGATGGTTTCAGGACTCAGGAGTCACTGGTCTGTTTCCATTACATTTATTAAGAAGTGTTATGTATTTGAAATGATAAATAAGGAGAAAAAAATCCAAAAACCAAATGTGTGAATATGCGAAACCCTAGCATCCCTATTCTGAGGGGAACATTAGCCGAAAATAGCAAGGCGTTGTGTGCTTGTAGATCTACTATTTTTGACAAAGTAGTTTGGTGTAGAGGGAAAAGCACCAAAGTAGAGAGCCAAATGTCAAGTTGATGGTTTAAGTGGTTAAATGTCCGAAAAACATGAATTTACTCAACACTGATTGTCAATGAAGCCATCTATGAAATCTATAAAAAGTAGCTTAATCTGCAACTGAATTATTTCCAATATGTAGTGGGGTCCCTGCTTCATCTGTCTCTCAGCTAAGGGGTCCTCCTTGGCCTGAAAAACGTGGAAGACCCCTGGTCTAATGTAGACGTGTGCATTGGCACTGCCCTCACGATTCAATTCGATTACGATTCAGGTCACGATTTGATTTGATCGCATCTCGATGCATCACACTTTTCTATATTAATTTACAACATATTTTATTTAGAAACTGCTGTTGTGTAATAGATCACTCTCCTGTCTCCTTGACATAAATATCTTAACATTAAGTAAAATAAAATATAAAATGGGTACAGGCATGAATCGATTACCGGTATGTCACGTTGCTGCATCGATGCAGAATCGTGCATGGCCGAATCACGATGCATTGCTGAATCGATTATTTTGACACCACTATAGTCTAATGCACACAGTGCACATGAACGCGTAGAGTGTCTCTTTATGACACACTGAAAGTATGTGTCCCTCTGTTGGGATTCATGACCTCATCCCTCTAACCTCTATTGCACATAGAGGAGCCTCTACCGTTGTATGAGTGTTTTTGTGGGAATACAGTCAGAAGAGGGACTCAGTGATTAGACAGACCTCCTCTGGATCAATAATATGCCTTTTCGGTTCCGTTGTGCGTCACTTGGCTGGGCATAAAAGTCCAAAATTGACTCCGGGTTTGACTCGTTGTAGTAGATTCCTGGCTGTGGTAAAAGCTTTTGCATGTGGAAGGTCTCTGAAGATTTGGATCTGCTATTGTCCTTGTAATTTTCCTGTTGGTTGCCACTTTACACAGTGTTTCCTCGACAGCATGGCCATAATGTACCTTCAGAATGAAAATGGCAGGTGACTCAGTATCCTCGTCTCCTGACAGCTGTATGGGGGCTTCGTCAATTGTAGCACTTCCTTCACTCATTGTCATTGCTTGTTTTCTGCCCATGTTCGCTCCCCCTCTTTTCTCAGAGAGAGAGAGAGATAGACAGACAGACAGAGAAAGATGGAAACGGAAAGACAGACAAAGCACTGGCACAGAGTGCAGGATTTTTTCGTTCACAGTTACAGTCACAGTGAGTGCAAGGGTTCATATGTAACATTATCAAGCATATTCCAGTCCATTCATGAATGTCCATCATTGTCTCCACCAGGCTGAAGGCATGGGGAGAAAGTATGTTTTGCACTCCGTCCGTGTGTCCGAATGTGTGTGTGTGTGTGTGTGTGTGTGTGTGTGTGTGTGTGTGTGTGTGTGTGTGTGTGTGTGTGTGTGTGTGTGTGTGTGTGTGTGTGTGTGTGTGTGTGTGTGTGTGTGTGTGTGTGTGTGTGTGTGTGTGTGTGTGTGTGTGTGTGTGTGTGTGCTAACATTGGCTTTCACAGTTTGCAGGATTACAGTTTAACGTTTTGAACAAAAATCATGAATGCAGCGTGCAATTTACGTGAAATCCTTCACAGACTTTCCTACTAGGCTGAGGAACATATCCCACCCTTTTCACATTGGCCTTTTTGCAAAACACATTTTTGAAACAAAATGCCTCAAATCATCCAATTGCCATCCAAGGCGTAAGAAGAAATGGCACCCTTCACATTGGCCTGTTATAGCGCCACCAGGAGGCCACAACCTGACAGTGACCTGTGCCCCGAGGGGTACTTTATCTAGTTGTTAGTGGTGTCGTCTTGTTGGGTTCTATATTCAGTCCATTCTCTTGCAATCACAAGTTATTATGAGTTAGTTTCTCCATTACACATGCAGTATCTCCTCCACAAAGTGCAGGATATTCTAAACAGAGGGAGAATTTCCAACTGTGTGGCAAACATATCACACAAATGAGAGACACAAGAGAAAGAGAGTGGTAAGATCGTAAGATGTTGTTATTCATTCTCAAATCAAAGCCGCCACAGACGTTCCCCCAGTCAGAGAAGGTCATGCCTCAAATACCAGTTCTCCGTTTATTTTCCCTGCTGTTAACATCAGAGAGAAAATGTCATCTTGTTTGTTTTATTTCTGCTCTTTTTGCTAACTGGTGGTGATATGAAGCTGTTATTTGTTTCCCTTGAAATGCTGCTGCTAGTCCCCTTCGAGGTGGGAGGTCTTTGTCGTGGTGGAGTAATTTTGATTGGCACCTGAAGCAGCCAGTAGGAGATAGATAGGACCCTGGAGGATGGAAGCAAAATGAGATGAGTTAAGATTTTGCAACAGTGTTGTCAGGCAGTCAGGCCTTGGTTCAAAGCTACAAAAAGGGGTTGTCACCATATGGCCACCCTAGAGAGGACGGGAATCCCGCATTAACGTTTGGCATGAGTTTAATTACTTAATGGAGTTAGTTTTGTGTTTTTCTCCTTTTTTTTAGCTTTATTTCTGATAGTGACAGTGAGAGAGAGACAGGAAAGACAGGAGCGCGGGGATGACATGCAGTAGAGAGCCTGGGGATGCTGGGACGACGTGCTAGGCTGGTTATGACATTATTCAGACCCTTCTTTTTCTCAATGAACCTCAATACTACTGACTATCCTGACTAAAAGGAAATGACAGATTCTCTTGACAGATGTGTTGAATGTCTTTGAATATAATTAACCCCAATTCTAATGTGTCACAAGTTCATCGTTTCACAAGTGAAATACTGTTAAATATCCACAGTATGGCAGTTACTGCAGGGTCATCATGTTTTACATGTTTGCCTGGTGCTTGGACTACATTTGCTACTACCTCTAGTAGCGACCTATAGTGGACACTTTTTCATGATTGGCTGCCTGCCTCTAAGCCAATGGGAGATTTACCCATAACACCCATAGTCTGAACGGCATAAAACCCATACTCTGAACGCCGCAACGTGAAGCCGTGAGCTGAGGCAGAGGCTGCGGCACACAAACTGAACGAGACCTTTCTGCACCTGGCAGTTATTCTTGTTTTTATCTTTCTCTCCTTCATTTTTGCTTTCTTTTTGCTAATGGTTTAGTTTCCTCCGGAGCTAGTGGCTGACTTTAGTGACTATCAAGTGACTATATCAAATTCTGAATGCTGATGTGATGGGCATGCGCACGCACGCACGCACGCACGCACGTGCGTCCTCCGAAGGACGACAGCAGTGTTTGCGGGCCTTAAGCCCCAGTGTTTTGCTTTGTAACTAAAACCCCAAGTCACCCCATGAGCCCCACATCCCCCAAGCTGAGTGGGTCCATTCCCCTCGCCTCACTCCATTGTTGATGTAGTTTTCTGGAAGGACAAGCTGTTTGTGTGAGTCTGTGCAGACCCAAACCGGGCCTCTCTAGGCATTGGGGAGAGCTGGTACGTCCGCTGAGCGCCCAGAAGCACTGTGTGGGTGGATGCCGCCGCCTGCATCTCGACGGCAGCTCATCTGAAAACCATTTCTGAGGTGTTTATATCTCGACCTTCGGCTATCCGGTGGTGTGAAGTCATTATGTTTGGGCGTGCTGCTGCCGAGTGCTGACGAGCGGGTATGTTTGGCTGGCTCAGTCCATTCCGGCACTGACTGGCACTATGCTGATACTGATACGCTACTCCCCGACTCCACTTACCTCTCTCTGAAGATGTTCATACACCCAAAAATAATATACAAAGGAAGGAGCCGGAGGTACAACGGCCCTGCCCTTATTTTAACTCACGGAAAGCAGCATTTCTAGGCCAGGTAATTTGTCAAGCAATACATCATTTTATCTCATTGATTTTAATTTAAGTCCAGGAGTTAAATGAACACTCTTTGCAGTGTAGTAATTGCCTGCATCAGAAACAAAACTCTTTTAGGATAACTATTTTGGTAATCCTCTCTAAACCCAGTCTAAACCCCCAGATGTTTCTCTGGAGTCAAGTCAGCACAGGATCTGCTAGATTAGTGTCATTTTTTATGATGGAAAAATACCCTTTAATAAATTATAGCGCAGAGCTTGACATCTGCTTAACCTGGCCTTACTTGTGGGTCTTTTATTTCTTAAAGGGAACAGCGTGTCACCAGGGCATCCTCCCAGTGATGGATTAGGAGAGCTTTTGGTTTGGAGCGCGTCTCCCCTGTTGACGTGTGGATGGATCTGGCCTTTGTCACTTGTCCCATCTTGGCAGGACAAGGGTCGCGGCTTTTTATTTATTTACTTGGTGACATCTGATTCCTGCTTTATCTCTAGCCTCTCTCAGATCTTTCTCCCCCCGTTTCTGTTTCCCCCCCCCCGCCTCATTTCTTCATCCTTGTAGTTGCCCCTGTCTTTTCCTTTCTTTCTTCCCCCTCTCCTTTCTACCCCCTTCATAACCATGAGCGTCATGGCTGCCTGTGATGATGGAAGAGGCGTATGGTTTCCATCACATGTAATAATAACGGGGATGGAGCCTTAAGTCAGGCCACACATGGAGCAGAATAGACATGGTGCTGTTTTCATGAAACCCCCCCACCCGGAGCTGTCCCCCATGACCCATGAACCCTGAACCCTTAAGGACACACTTCCTCTAATTCTTATGATTATGTCATTGGCATGGGTAAAGGCGCACAAAGTGAGTGCACGTCCCGGCTAGGAAGAAACCTGCGTACAATATTCTCATCCCCCCCAAGCTGTTACACACTCGGTAATTAGTGGGTGGGCAGCTATGCGGCCAGGACCACCGCCGCGCTAGAGAGCCTTGTGGATTGGCTGTGTCAAAACATGGACGCCTAGTTTTACGGTTCGTATTGAACCTCGCCAAAAGTTCACCGCAGGCCCTCGTCTCTCCCACCTGCCCTTAAAGGTATATTCAGTGATTTCACTTAATTCAAATATCACTTATTTTTTGTGTTTTGTTGTGATAATCCTCCCTACTATAGAGTGTGCTGACCATAATAGTTTCTCCCGCTCCCCAGTTAACCCCTGGGGGTCAAAAAACCTGAGGTTTCGTTTTTGCCTAGGTGGCCCAGCCTTCATCCAATCAGAATAGAGAGGAGCCTTCCGCCAATCATGATTGAGCGGGGGCGGGCCTGTTGTTGTTGCGTGTCCCCCCACTGTAGTGCGTGCATGTGCACATCTTGTTACCGGGGCGGACCGGGGGTTTTTCCAAATCACCCAAATCACTGAATGCTCCTTTAAAGCAACGCCCTCGGGAGGTTGCTCAGCGTGATACTGTAGGTGTCTGAATTGACCAGTTCAAAGCTTGATTTATGGCCACCACACCACCACCACACAAACGCACGCACATACTTACAAGATGCATACACACACAGAGCATGTAGTACATGATTCAGACCAGGCCACCTCGCTCTGTCATGCCACTGAGAAAGCGTGCGTGCGTGCGTGCGTGCGTGCGTGCGTGCGTGCGTGCGTGCGTGCGTGCGTGTGTGTGCTTGTGTGAGTGAGTCATCCCCATTGAGCCACCCCCACCATTTCCAACTGTAAAAAAAGAAAAAAAGATCTTGGCTTGGGTGATGGTGTATCTGAGACCTTGTTAAACTTCTCATTTCTGTTTGAGTAATGAGGGA